>NC_056729.1:1981660405-1981882905 GCF_019279795.1 Protopterus annectens | reverse complement strand
TAGTTCTGTATAAATGAGTGAAATCACAAGAGCATGCACAAGAAATGGAACTGCTTTACATCTCTCAAAATGTTTCACATATGTTTGAATGTACAGTACTTTTCCGTTATCGGGGCAACAAGTGTAATGAGCATTTGGAATAGAATGCCAGTTCCCTGGCTGAACTGGGTCATTTCAGTAGTGGGATAATTCAACTATCGGCCACTGATACCACATTATCTTATTATTATTATGTGTGAAATTGAGGAACACCGGGGATGAGGGAATTTACCCTTCCTCACCTGCGATACCGTCTGAAATATATAACTTTAGCATAGGCTGAAAGGTGTGCTGAGGGATTTGCCCCCTGCAAAAAGAAAACAAAAAGCATTTAATGTATTTTAGCTTGTTTTTCAATTACTTGAGTTTGGAGCAGGCCTGATGAATATTTTGTAGTTAGACAAAGGCAAGCAGCACATAACAAAGAATTAAAAGGTAGCCTTGTAATCCGCTCGGCTACACCACCGTTTTGCAACAGAGTTTGTAAGGTCACTGTCTCAGTGGTATAATCAAAACACGACCGGTGTAAATGGTGAACTTCTTCCTTGAAAGCAAAGAAATGCAGAATAACGCTGTAATTATGTGCTTGAAATGTTCTGCTTAAGGGTGAGAACCAACAAGTCGGACAACTGTTTTTCTTTTGTGTAATTAAAATGACAAGCAAATACGGAATGGGTATTGTTGCTCATAACATACTTTGGTTCTAGAGTTTGTCTGTCGACCTGATAAATGCCTATAAAATTGTCATAAGGTGCAGTACTCCAACAATAAAAAAAGTCTTCACATTTTTTAAATATTTTTTGGTTCTTTAAAGTGAATGAAAAGTGAATGCAAGTATAAGAATTTATCATGCTCATTAGACCTGTCGCCCCAATAACGGAAAAGTACCAAATGTACTAAAATAAAATCAGTAGAAAATAGTGCAAAATCATTCACAAAAGGTAATCAAGATAGAGCTTCATGATTTCTTCTGGTGCTATCCAGGACCTCTAATTTTTTGTTTTTATTCCTTGTAGAGGATCCCCAACTAATTTTGCCAAAAATGTTCTACCTTCATTATCCTTATGACAGCCACAAAATGCCAAGTCTGATATGAAGTGTCCTCCTACCGTCTTTATGTTTTACCCTCACCTTCCACTAGAAGTTTTGTTAATGCAGAATCCAAATTTTCCTATAATATTCAGAAATATAAACCCCCATTGGCCTTCCAAAAATGTTATTTACTCATACAAAAGTAATGGGAGTACTGAAAATGGTGCTTTTATATAGAGTTTGTGTTTGACTGTACTTGTCATGCCCATGTATTCTTCTCAGTTTATATGTTTTGTACTACATTTCATTGCCAAATTAATTTATATTCATTGCTGTAAAATGGAGGAATTGTTATATGCTTTTGACATATAGTTCTATCACCAGTGCCTTTACAAAAAATGGAGTCTGCACAGTGGGCCATTCCAGGCAACCAATCGACAAACAGAAAAGAACAAAACTGAACAGACAGGCAAACATAAACATAATAAAACACAAAAAAAAATTACTTCTAATTTCATCTATGTAGATTTTGCTTAGCACAAGGCATCTCCAGCTTTGTTTACAGAGGTTATAGGATATATCTTCTGTTTTAACTTAGCTCCTGCATTTGTTAGCACTATGTGTAATGTAATGAAAAACACTTAAATTCTCCTGCAGGAGATCTACCATTTGGCATATGATAATTCATTAAATCCTATCTGGCCATTTCAAACTCCTCCTCAAGATCACATATCTATCAAAAAATATACATAGGGTTAGATTTAGGTTAGGCAATAGATTTAGTGCATGCATGTGTGTGTGTGTGTGTGTGTGTGTGTGTGTGTGTGTGTGTGTGCATGTGTACGTGCATGCATGTATGCAGGAGTGACATGGGTGGGCATGTGTATGTATATGTCTGTGTGTGAATATGTATGTGAAGTGAGTGTCCAAGATTTTATAGTGTTACGGGAAGAGTTTTTTTTTTTAAATTAAGATGCAGACTAGGGTTAGGGACAGGCAAGTTTAGCATGTATTAATAAGGTAGAGCAGGGAGGCTTCTCCACCTTAGTAATGCTTGCTAACCCCAACACTGCACACTAACCCTAACCTGCATTTTAAATAAAAAAAAAAATCATAACACTACCACAATTTATACAAATTTGAGATGAGTGCGGCTGTGTTACAGGCAGTGCATCAGCAATGGGAATGTGTTTCCTTTTTCAATGTAGTGCATGTTGATGTGTTGTATTTGCCATATAATGATTGCTTATTACTAAGATCTGCTAGTAGAGGTCTTATAGTGAAAATAATCTTGTATTTTATCTGGGATTTATTTCTTGTTCATATTACTGTTTTGTATTTCTTCACCTTGATCTATGTGTTAGTGCTTATGGTTTAAACACTTTACTAAACTGAAGTTAATGTTGCACATGATTGTGGGGAAGGCAAATATACATGAAATGCAAGCATCTCTGTTGACTTCAAGTTAATCAGTGATGGTAGAAGGGTGGCATGAGCTGTGATTCTGAAATGAACAATATCACTTGAGCAGAGTGAAATATTTAGATGTCCCCATTTAAAAAAAGAAAACAGTAGTCAGGAGAAGTGGGTTTAGTTTGTGCATGAAAGCAATCCTCTTACTTTCACGTGATCACTGTTAAAAAATTTGTGTGTGGGAAAAGGAGGTGTGTGTGTGTGTGTGTGTGTGTGTGTGTGTGTGTGTGTGTGTGTGTGTGTGTGTGTGTGTGTGGGTGTGTGAGAGACACGTGTGAATTGAAAGTTTTTTGGTGGGGGTGTCAGTCTTTGCATCAAAGCAGCCTATCTGCTCTGACAGCAGTATGTGTTCAGAGCCACATTGAATGCATTACTGCTGGCAATATTTCATTCACTTGGTCTTTGTCAAACATTTAAGGTGTATCCAGTCAAATGATAGTAACCAAGGTGAAGGCTAGTCTAATTATAACTATTCATTAAACATAGATAAACAATCATGGATTTTGACTGACAGGGACTTTGAGCTTGTGCGTGCCTGCATGTGTGTGTGTGTGTGTGTGTGTGTGTGTGTGTGTGTGTGTGTGTTGGGGAGGGGTTGAGAGAGATAGAGAGAATAACAAATCAAAATACATTAGTACATCCAGAACTTTTTGCTTGATTATTGTAAAACATCAGAGGTGTAATCAGTCACAAACATAGGTATTCTTGGGGGAGGAGCAGTATGTGTGTGAAACAAGCTGAAATAAATGACTATGGAGGAATTCATTCACAGTTAGACACAGCCAACTCAGAAAACACATCTTATTGAAAATGAGAAAAAAACACACGTACAGTCCCAGCACAGGAAGAGGCAGAATCAGTTGTAAAAATCCACTGTATTTTATTGTATATAACAGAGATGAGCGCTTTCACGTATCGCTACGCTTCTTCAGATCATAAAATGAAATGAATCAACCCTACTTAAATATAACAAATTAGTCCAATTAATTCAAACCATCCAATAAGGGCTGTGCAAAAGTTAAACCCTAAATTAATCAAGCATGTATAACATCAGCTTCCTTAAAGCAACAAAAAATTTGTATAATCCAACCAAATATAAACAGCGTTGGTAATAATGTGATAAAAACTCCTCTCTAAAAGATTGTATATAAATATAAATGTAAAAACAGTACCATTTGTAGAGCTATTAAATAAAACTCAAATTCATACATATTGATAAAACCCTATCTATAGTATATTAAGAAATACATATTCAACAAACATGAACAATAAATTTTAAAAACTTATAAATATAGATATAGAACATATGACTGCATAATTATAGCTTCACCTACGGGACCTCAATACTGATCGTAGGGAGATGAATGCGTTAAGACCTGGTGAATAGTGGGCTCTTAGTTTGAAAACCCACTCCAGTTCTTTTTGTTCCAAATAACTCATATAGTCTCCCCCTCTCTGACTTTTATGTACTATTTGAAGCACTCTAAACTCAAAGCCATGGCCATTATTGATAGAAATATGTTTAGCTAGTGCATTTAATTGATTATTACTTCTAATATCATAAATATGATTATAAATCCTGTGTTTGAATTTTCTTTTGGTCATGCCTACATAAAATGCAGGATATGTATTGCACGTGGCTAAATAAACTAGTCCTGATGTGTTACAGTTTGCAAAAAACCTTGGACTGAAAGAGAACTCTAATTCTGGATGTATAAAGTCTTGCTCTGTTGATATATACCTACAGTAGTTGCAATTCTTGCAAGGATAGGTACCCCTTTTCTCCGGGGTTCTAATACCTAAAAAATTTATGTTGACAATAGCATGGTCTGTACACAGTATTCTTTTCAAGTTTTTGTTGTTTCTATAAACAAACCCAGGGGTAAGACCCACCAATTCTGCTGTTTTTCCATCAATAGTCAGGACACCCCAATTCTTTGCTATGATGTTCTTAATTGCTACACTGTCATTGGTATATGTGGTGACAAACCTAACCTTGTCAGAGAAAGTTCCCTTTATATCACGGCCAAGCCTCTTGATAGTTCCAGTATTAACAAATATGTAGTCTCGATCAAATTCCTCTCCTAGCACCTCAAATTTCACCTGTTTTATTAGTTTGATATCATAGCCCCTGTTAATAAAAATCGCCTCCATTCTTTCTGACTCTATGGTTAGATCTACAGGATCTTTACAAAGCCTCTTGAGTCTCTGGAATTGACTCTTCACTATCCCTCTGAATATATGGCGGGGATGCATACTGTCGTATCTTAGTATAGCATTCTTCCAACAAGCTTTTCTGTGGAGGGAAGGCATCAGTCTGCCATCCTGTATGCTCAGGTTCACATCAAGAAAACTTACAGTGTCATGAGAGGTTTCCACAGTAAATCTGAGAAAATTGGTGGTAGTTTCTAGATGTCCCATAAATGAATGGAACTCTTGCAAACTCCCATCCCAAATGACAAGGACATCGTCCACAAAATGCTTATATACCAAGCATTTTT
Source organism: Protopterus annectens (assembly GCF_019279795.1). Classification (NCBI taxonomy): domain Eukaryota; kingdom Metazoa; phylum Chordata; order Ceratodontiformes; family Protopteridae; genus Protopterus; species Protopterus annectens. The sequence goes on along the minus strand of NC_056729.1, from coordinate 1,981,877,860 downwards.
TGAAAGAATCATGAGTAAAGAGAAATTCTCTCTCCCATTGGTATACTACCAGATTTGCATATGTATTTGCACAGGGAGTTCCCATGGCCACCCCTGCTAGTTGTAAAAACATATGCTCTTTAAAACAAAACACATTATTGCTTAGTACCAATTCAAGCAATTGACAAATCAGTGTTTCTGTGTTGCGATCTATAGAAGGAAAAATCTGGATTAATTCTCTGATGGACTCAATGCCCTTGTCATTCGGGATGGAGGTAAACAGGTTCTGGACATCCATGGTCACCAACAGATGTCTATCCCTGCATAATTCAACATCTAAAGTGTCTAAAGAGTCTAGAAGTTGATAAGTATCCTTTAAGATAGTCGGGATATCATTAACAAGTGGTCTTAACAGCTTCTCTAAATATATAGAGATGTTTTCCGTAGTCCAGTTGCCCCCCGAAACTATGGGCCGGAGAGGTGGGGGGTGGATCCCTTTATGCATCTTAGGTAATCCTTTTATTACAGGGATTTGAGGGGAGGAAGTAGAAAAGAACTCATATAAGTCCTTATTTATCTGACGACACATTAACAAGTCATGTAGTGTATCATTAATGTCACTGAGTATCCTGTTTAAAGCCTTCTTATCAATTCGCTTATATGTGAGGTTATCGTTAAGCATATTTTCCATATAGCAGTTATAATCATCCATATTCAACAAAACAATGCCCCCCCCTTGTCTGCAGGTCTTATAGTAAGAGAGGGTCCATGAGACAATTTTCTAAGAGAAATATTCTCTTCCTTAGTCATATTGAAATATAGACATTTTTTGTTACCTTTCAAAAAGTAACCATAGAAATCCCGTTTACACAATTTTACAAAACTTTCAACATGACTTGGTAATATTGGAGAGAAGGTACTTCTCCGTTTGAAAACATATCTATCTGATGAACAAACATTTATAGTCTCTTTAGCTACATCTTTATACAGCAATTTGATAGCTACATTTCTTGCAAAAAGGCATAAGTCCAAAAGCAAGTCATTTAAAAAACTGCCTTGAGAGGGGATAAAGGTCAAGCCTTTATCCAAAACGCTAACATCAAATGAAGTGAGTACCAACCTTGATAGATTAAAAAATAAATGTTCCCTTATCTTTGCTTCCTTCTCTGTGGGTAAGAGTTCTCTCCAGAGAACTTCCGTTTTCTCCTGTCCCAGCTTTTTGACCGGTCTCTTGGCAAGACCGACTTTTTTATGGGAAGGGGTAAAAAATCATGGCTAGATTGTAAAACCCCATGTTTCCGCGTGGCTCCCAAGTCTCTCTTAGCTACCGTAGCATAGTCCGCTTCCTGATTAGGTAGCGGTGTAGAAACTGTGTTAGCTGCCTCCGTGGACATAGGCAGCTCAGGTGGAGTGAGAAAGCTGGTTCCTGAAGTCCGGTCGGAACTCACGGTTACAACGTCTCTAGGTAAAGGACTCACTAATTCTGCGTCAGTTAACGTAGTTTCCATGGCAACAGTGGTACCAGGTAAGGTGTTCACCGGAGTGATGTGCTCAACTCTCCTGGGCCAAACAAATACATTACCATCAGGAAAGTCCCGATAATCACGTTGCAACTTTTTTTGTTTCATCTGTTGTGTTAGTGTGTGTGTTGGGGATGGTTGAGAGAGATAGAGAGAATAACAAATCAAAATACATTAGTACATCCAGAACTTTTTGCTTGATTATTGTAAAACATCAGAGGTGTAATCAGTCACAAACATAGGTATTCTTGAGGGAGGAGCAGTATGTGTGTGAAACAAGCTGAAATAAATGACTATGGAGGAATTCATTCACAGTTAGACACAGCCAACTCAGAAAACACATCTTATTGAAAATAATTACCATAGGTTTTATTTTTAAACAATTTTATGTTGTATCTTCACTGTTCAAGGATGTATACTACATCAGCAGGAGTTTGTATTTTTATGCATAAAATAAGTGTTCAAGGAAGTGTAGTAGAAATCTCCACTGTTTGCACCAATAGGCCCAGCAGAGAAAAGCTGACATATTGCAAAAGAGCACAAGTAATTTTCCCTCACCCATGTACCCATCTAGCATTGCACAAGTAATCAATCTATATGCCCTGAGTTTCCTCCCCTTCCCAATTTAGTGTAGCTATATGATTAGTAATTAATATGATCATTGTCGAGGGCTTCCATCTAACAAGACATAGCCATTAAACAGAAGCATATCTACAGGGAACAAAGGGAGCAGCCATGATGAAATGATTGATGATCCATTTTTATTCAGTTTTATGGTCATTATGTGAAAGTAAGAGCAGATGTAGAGCTGGAGAGCATTAGTACCTAGCGATCCTCCTTAGAAGGAGGGTCAGATCAAAGACTGTACTTTTTTTCAGTTTTATGCTACTTGTATAAATGCAGGGGCAGTATCAGGATGGGCACTCCTTGGAAGGGAAGGTATGGCAGATTGGAGAATGCACTTTTTTTTTGCATCTCAGCTTAGAGTTGAAGGGAATCATACAAGAGAGTGGATGAGCCAGCAATGGCTCTGCTGTTAATATAAAACAGAACACTCATCATCTAGGTTTAAACCACCTCACACAATGTCCATTGTTAAAGTAATGCTTTATGTCTCATGATACCTCCCTCAGTAACATAGAGATCAATGTTTAGAGTGTTTATTTTTACAGTCCAACCCCTTGTAAGGAGTTGCTGCTTACCTCTTTAAGGTTGTACTTATGCCGCTTGCTTTGGTTTGCTGTGTGCTAGTGGAGCGGGCTTTGTTGCAGCTTTGAATATTGGGTAACTGACTGTGGGGATCTTCATTGTGAAGACTTGTCATGGACTGCTCAGTTTTCTTAACGATTGTAGCCATTATCCTGTTTTGAAGGGACCATATCATTTTCATTTATGTAAAGATTGTGTTCACTGTAATATCTGTTGATTGTTAAAAGGGACTGTAGTATAGTAAAGATCACAATTATGAGACTGAGGGCAGAATTCGAAAACATCCACTTCTTTGTGCAAAGTAAATTTGCATGATGAAAAGTCACGTGAAGGATGTGTGTGATTCAGTAACATTGCTGCATAATATGGTCATCCAAAATAACATGATCAGTTGTGGTATATGGTAATGACTGAATAATGAAATTATGTGTATTATTATGAGGAAAAGAGCATGACAAAGCAATTCAGCAATGCGTATATGTCTCATAGCAATGCTGTGCCCCTGCCTAAGATTTCTACTTGGCTAGATACTCATGCTCAGGAACTATAAAGTAATGAACAGTGTTAGGTATTGCTGTAGCTATTGTATATCTGTATCTGCAAAAAGCTCTTATAGCAACTACTGCAGCCAGTGGTTCACAATGTTACCCCCAGAGACACCAAGTCTCCTGACCATAATTAACATTTCTTGTTCTCCATAACACCGACATAATGGACTACAATCATATGGATAGAGACACCATTTAGGAAATTGTGGACATGTGTCAGCCTCATCTGCTGCCCCTGGGAGTCAAGGACTACCCAACCAGGGGAAACAAATGTATAAGTAGCCTTACATATACTATCTACAGGGAACATTCAGTGTCCCACTGGGGAGACAGTGGGATATTTCAGAAATCAACTCAAGAATACACCACCAGTTCCTCAATGTCATGCGTCAGCATGTGGGTGAACGGGTTCATGTCATTTGATCGACAGTTCATTTCACTGACAGTTCATTTCACTGACAGCTCATTACATCGACAAGCATTTGCCCCCTTCCCCAATGTTGTGCGACCCTGGACTTGATATATATAGTTAGGGGGTGTGGGGGGCACAGCCCCCCACATTGGGGGGTGTGGGGGCGAAGCCCCCCACCTAAAATGCTTGTCGATGTAATGAACTGTCAGTGAAATGAACTGTCAGTGAAATGAACTGTCGATCAAATGACATGAACCCGGGTGAACATATGCTACTTCTACATATCCCATGAGAGCACAAATACAATATAGCCTACTTTCCTGAGATACTGGAGGCATAGACTGTACCCATATTGAAACAAATGCCCCACCTGGTAAACAGGAAAAGAAGTATGTGAACCACAAAGGATATTAGTCCATCAACTGTCAGGTGATCTGTAATGTACTGGGTATCATCTACAATGTGTATGCAGGCTACCCAGCAAGTTTCCATAACTCTTACATATGGCATACATATGATATCTATCAACAGTTTGCGAAGGGTGATGCTTAATATGCTCTGGAACCCAGGCTAATGACACCAGTCAGAAATCCTCATAACTAAACTAAACATGGTTACAAACCATAAACATCACTGAATGTGAGCTTGGGCTACTGACACATGCAACCTTGCTGTGATCTTCATAATTAAAGATATTGATAAGCTATTAGTAAGTGTTCCACAGGTTGCCCATTTGTTCGAGATTATAGAAGGTGATGTTCCACACTGTATAGCTGGAAGGTTGAGACCACTGGTCATGCTATCTGCTTGTTATATGCTGGTTACCAAGTTCTATTTTTCAGTCTTCCACAGTGTTCCAATACTCCCTTGAAATGTGTGTTTTCTGACACATTAACTGATTTTTTCTGTGGCTTCACTTGAAAATATACTGCTGTAAACAATAACAGTTAGGCAAATAGGGGTTCTAATCCAAGAAGGTAAGTGTTGCAAAAGTTGAAAATGTGAAGTATGTTAAACATAATACACGTATGTGATAGCTTCAATGTCTTAATATACTCAAGCAATGGCATGTATATTGTGAATACACTGGCAAATGATTTTACTCCTCTGATGGTTGGCAATGTTCAATTTTCATTTTTCAACAGCTTTAACATTTTGCTGAGTACCTTTTCCTTGAGTGCTTTCACTATATGCCTGGCTAATTCTCCAGTCTAGTGAATGTTATTACCAATGGCAGGGATTCAGACTCATTCAAGCATGTTTTTGTTGTCTTGTTTTCATCTGTTCCATTTTCCTAAAATATGTTTTCCAGTCATCTTTTATATGAGTGCTTTCATGGCATACCTTGCTAATGCTTGTTTTAGATAATATTATTGGTCAAGACAGTTTGAGCCCATTCAGGTATGTTTTTGCTGCTTTGTTTTCATGTGTTCCTGTCACCTGAAATGTGTTCACTCACATTTTCTATGTGTGCTTCCTTTGCATGCCTTGCTAATATCCTGATATAACCAATATTATTGCAGAGCCAGGGTTTAAACCTATTTAGGTCTGTTTGTGCAGTCTTGATATCAGTGTTTTGTTTCCCTGAAATGTGTTTTCCAGTTACCTTTTCTATAAATGCTTAGACTTAAAAGTAACATGAATGTCCACAGCTAGATTTGGCTTTATTGGCCTGAAATTGTCCATAAATAGACTTAAAAGTAACATGAATGTCCACGGGTCTATATTAGAATGATGAAACCTCTCTTACGTGAATCCCAAAAGGCCAACGTGTAAATAGTGAACCACATGAACACCAAATGCCTTAAGCATGAAATTCAAAATACCAAATTCGACATAGTTGTCCACACCATGTTTAGTGCGGTAAAGCATCAGTAGGAGATTCCCTTATCTGGTATAGCTCCCTAACGTAAATGTTCAATGGTTACTAACCTTAGGGTTAGGGTGCGGGTTAAGGTAAGTGCATATATAGTAATACATTCATATTTATTTTGTTTGGGCAGGCAGTACATAGCGGGCGGTGGAGCAGTGGTGTTGGCCAACTATAGCAATTCGATATTTTGAATTTCATGCTTAAGGACGTTTGGTGTTCTTGCGGTTCGCTGTGTATGTGTTGGCCTTTTGGGATTCGCGTAAGTGAGGTTTTGGCATTCTAATATAGACCCCATGTCCACAACTAGAGGGTTTACTTTATTGGCCTGAAATTGTGCATAAATAGACTTAAAAGTAAAAGAAAAAGTCAAGGACATTCAGAATTGCCATTTAGCTGAGACACCTGATATCCTTAAAGGGTAATTTGCATATATCCCATGTTGCCTCTGATACAAGAGGTTTTAAGGTATCACACAATTAAAAGTCTAGCTTTGCTAGATTTTTCTTTTCATGTGTTTTAACTAATTGGATTTCCTGTGTGACCTTTTTACTCATTGTTTTATTTTGTCAGTTGGGATATTTTGTAGACACCCTAATGCTTATGGATATCAGGTGGGTATGACAACCCTGTGTTTCCAAAAGTCAAACATTCCTCTTCTGTATTGGTAATGATGCCATAAGAAAGCAGAAACATGCAAGTCCACAGCTAGTGTATTTGGCTTTATTGGCCTGAAATTGTCCATAAATTGCCTTAGAAGTGAAAAAGTATGGACATTCAGAATTGCTATTTAGCTGAGACACCTGATATTCTTAAAGAATAATTTGCATATATCCCATGTTGCCTCTGGTACAAGAGGTTTTAAGGTATCACACAGTTGAATGTCTAGCTTTGCTAGATTATTTTGTGTTTTTTAACCAACTGGTTTTCCTGTATGACCTTTTTACTTACTGTGTCATTACACTGATTGGAGGGTTCAAATCCCCTGGCAGCCATGTATTGTTTTACAACTTTTTGGTTAACAACCTCTGAGTGCTGTAGTGGCTCCCCATGCTAATGCACTGTTTTGAAAACATTTGCTGGGAAAGTTATGGGCTCAGTTCCTTTGTGGCCTATATTTTGTTCTTGCCATCCTTCTGCATATGTGCTACATTTCCCTGATATGAGTGTTTTATGACTCTGTGTAGTCTGACTGCTACAGTGGCTCCCCTTGCCAGGAAACTGTAGATATACTGATATGTAGACTGCACTGATGGATTGACTCACCTCAGAATCATAGAATCATATAAGATTTCTAGGCTATCAACCTGGAGGTCATTTCAAGCCTAGCCATTTCATCCCAATATAATACCATATAAATGTTAGTTAATACCCAAAATTGCTTTTAATAATGGCTGCCCATGTCCAGGAGGGTTGTGGGCACTATCCCCAGTAAGAATTTATGGTGCCCCATCCACCTGTCCAGGTTCTTCTTGAACAGTGTCATAGAGGTGCTCTGTTTCACATGAAGAAATAGCTTATTCCAAAAACATGGCAATTTCTTGGACATAAATCTGTCCCTCCAGCATCTCCTATTTAAGTTGAAGGCCATATTTAGGTCCCTGGAACTGGTAGCCCTAGTCCCATCTGATTTATGGATATGCAGCAAGTTCGTTAAGGTTAGGTATGAGATTGCTCTGTAAGCCAGGCATAATTCTCCCCTAAGAAGTCTATACAATGCACAGTATAGTGACAGGGACTTTAGTTGGTCTGTATAAGGCACGCCCTAGAGTCCCTTGCTCTTCTTTGTTAGAAACCTCTGATTTCTCTCCAATTACTGCAAGTGCTTTGTATGGTACATGCCGAATAGGGTGTTATAATCAATTACGGGCTGGATTAGTGCCGAGTATAGAGGGGTTATAACATCTTCAAGGCAATGCCTTTACTAATCAAATGTGCTATGTAGAAAGCCTTTCTTACTTCAGTAGACACATGGTGATTGAAGTTATGGTTGGAGTCAACTTATGATCCCAGGTCCCTTACCACTTTGTGGGTACTTTGGGTATTGTTGTTGATTTGATAGTGTGACGGGACATTGTTTATGCCAAATGGAATGATGCTGCATTTCTCTGCATACAGTTTGAGACCGTGACTAAGACAGAAGTCATTGGTCTACATAAGACCTTCCTGGAGTATACTGACATCATTTGCAGTCATCTGCAAACTTGGTCAGTTCCAACCCCTTAGTTTTGGCCTGAACTTCTTAGAAGTATATACTAAACAGTAGGGGCTCAGCACTGATCCCTGTAGCACCCCAATGGTAACAGGTCTGCTTGTTCATGTGGAGTTACCCACTCTGATAGTGTGTGTCCAATATGTGAGCCAGTTGGAAACCCATCTTACAATGAAGAGGTTTATATGCAGTTTGCTAAGTTTATTGGTAATGCCTGAGTGTGGGATTGTGTCAAAAGCCTTTTCCAAGTCAAATTATGCTGTCTGCACAGATTTATCCTCATAATATTTTTGAAAAGATCCACCAAATTTAACATGCAATATCTGCCCTTGATGAAGTCCAATTGGGTAGGATCCAGGGTTTGCAGATTGCTTATGTCTTTATTTATGAGGGCCATAATGATATGTTTTATGGCCTTACAGATGAGGCTGGTCAGGCTTATGGGGTTGTAATTCCGTGGGTCTGTTGCTAGCCCACCTTTGTGGAGGGGAAATACTGTTGCTGTTCTTCATTCTGCAGGAACAAAGCCTGTGGTTAGACTATGATTGAAAAGGGTACTTAATGGTGATGCTAGTTCATGTTTTAGCCTGTTTAGAAGACAGCCTGGAATGCCATCTGGTCCCATAGAGGCTGTGATTTTTGCCTTGGATAGGGCTTCAGATAAGTAGGGTGGGGGGAGTTTGGGGGAAGGTTTGTGATAGGTTTGGAGGGGATAAGAGAGTGAAATTTTTGCCAAACTTATCCACTAGTAGGTTTGCTATCTCTGCGGGGTCAGTGTGTGTGTGTAATACCATTGGTTACTAGTTCTGCACATGTTTGGGTCCTACCTTTTAGGCTATCTACGAACCTGTAAAATGCCTTATGGTTATCTTTGGCTGTGCTTGCTAAGTTTTTCTCAAAGAAGCCCTTAGAAGATTTCACAACTTGTCTTATTTGCCTATCGAGGCTGAGAAGGGTGCTTTTCTATTGTTCCATTCTTGCCTTTGTTTTTTTGGACAGCAAACATTTGTGTTTATTGTAAAGTTTGTCAATGCCGGATGTCTACTATGATGGCTTGTTTTTCTTTCTAGTACAGTTGAGTCTATACACTTATGCAAGTGGTTGTACAGGGATTTATTGTAAGCTTCGGTATAGTTACCACTTCCATCTGGGGGTGGGGCTTGGAATGCATTTATACCTTCACCTAGGAGGGTATAGTTTGCCTTGGTGAAGTTTTTTAGTCTGCTTTCACATTTTGTGAGTTCTGTTGTTAATGTTAGCTCAAAGGTGACTGATTTGTGGTCAGTTTTAACTAATGAAGGTCCAACAGTTGTGGCAGTGCATCTGTTTGACATGTTAGTGAGGACCAGATCTAGTATGTTTGTTCCTCTTGTCAGGATTTGAACAATATGTTCCCGGGCATTTGAGTTAACAAAGTCAAAGAACTTTTGCACTAGCGAGTTAGGGCTAGCATAGGTTTCCCAGTTGATGGTGGGATAATTGAAATCCCTCATAACCAGCGAGTTGGTAATATTTGGATTGTCTTCAGTTTGGTCAAGTAGGCTTCATGCGCATCATGACCCATGGAGGGGTATCTATAACTGGCTATGACTTGAATGGGGAATCTGATCCACCATAACCTGAGCTTGGAGTAACTCCATGGAGTTGTCTAATCTAACTAGACAGTAGATGAATTTATCTTTACTACAGATAGAAACACCACCTCCTTTGGTTCTTACACGTTCATTTTGTGGTCTGAAGGTGTGGAAGGCATTGTAGCCTTGCAAGGCCAGGGTACTCTCTGAGGCCTTGAACCAGGTTTCTATGACTGCACAGATATCTGCATCTTCCAGTGATAGAAGTGCTTCCAGGGTGTGCAGTTTTCGGTTTAAGCTCTTAGCATTTAGCATCATGACCCTTATTTTGTTACGACTGGCAAATTTCAAATTGTTGTTTGTTTTCAAGACCTTACCTAAAAAAGGCACTATGGGGGAGGCAAGAGCCTTTGTCAGCAGCTGAAAGACTAGAGGTACCAGGTGCAAACCATCTGTAACAATCTAGCAAAGTTTGCCGACCATGGCTTCCCAGACTGACAGAAACTGGATCCCCTTTGAATGACACCAAAAACTAAGACAATTATTGAAATCAATCATTTTTTGTTTATACTGTGGCATCATTCTACATAAGGGTAGTATGCTGCTCATGGCTAGGGACATACCTGCCTAGGACATGTACTCAGAGAGCTCAATCATGTCTCTCTTCATATAGTCCAGTGAGGTACATCTTAGGTCATTCACTCCAACATCAACTATGACAGAGTCATAATGGTACTTGTCGCTAAGGGACCTGAGTGCATGCATGATCTGATGAATCCTGGCACCAAACAGGCAGCTGACCATGACCTTCTCTTTGTCTAACCTGGTGAGTGGGACATCTGTGTGTCTCACTACTGAGTCTCCAATGACTAGAAAACTTGTCTTTTGAGTGTTACACCTTACGGGCTTGGTAGGTGAGACACTGGTGTTGCAATGTGTTATGGGGGCTGTTGGAACTGTGTTAGTTGTAGCAGTCTTGTGTTTTGGAGGTCTATGGTGTTTCGGTAAGTTTTTTGAGAGAGCCTCTGATTTTTTGTGTTAGATGCATACTGTGTATGAGTAGTGGTAATATGTGCATGTGTAGTTGTGGGTGGGTTGACAACCTCTTCTGTGTTGCTGTTTTGAGTGCAAGAGAGCAGGTATTCAAGATTATTGATGTAGATCTCTCCCACTCTGTACTAGAGTGAGTTATTAGTAGAGGCTTGTCAGTATGAGGCAATTGCTACACTGCCTCAAGAGACCCAAGTCAACAAGGTTGGTAGGAGAAACAAGGGTGGTCCAACTGTCCACAGTGCTAAGTTGAAAACTGTTATGACTAAGCGGGGCTTTTCAGGCTCGATCAAGGAGGACCTCAGGGAGTGGATATTTCTGCCTGTTTTTCTTTTCCATTGGTAGCTATTATGTTTCAGCTCACTAGCATTATTTCTTTGACTAGGAAAGTACTAAGGATGAGGGCTACACTAATGTGCTACAGCTGTAGCTGAAGAAAAAACTGTTGAATGTATCTGTCCAGCCATGGCGCACAATTGCATGGAAGTGCACAGTGCTACACAATATGCAAACAAACAGAAATCTGCTCAAATACAAGGTTTATATACCAGAAGCTAAAAACTTGAAAAAAAAAACTTTAAAAAGGTTCAAAAGGACCAATGAGGATGCTTACTCCAAGCCCTAGACTAACCACCCTCCTCCAGACAGGTTCCAATCAGCACAATCCTCTCAGTACAGTGCAGAAAGGCCCCTTCCAATCCAAGATGGCCTGGAAAACCTGGAAAACATGCTCAGAAGAAACAGCCACTGCAAACAGACCCAGATGCAGCAAACCTGTATCTGGACTATGCTACAGCTACTAGCTACCCTAGATAATGTTTAACAGAGTAGAAAAATAACAGTGAGACACTAAAATACATTTGAAACTGCAGAAAATCAGCAAGCAGACTCTAAAGAATGTTTTAAACAGCTAACAAATCAGTTATTTTAACACTGCTTGGCTGGAAAACCAAAACAAGCAGAATAGATTGCTATGCAACAGTGAAAAGCAGCAGCAAATACTTAACAAACAGTGAAAACAGCAAAAAAAAAGTATATTCCTTTTTAATGATATTCATTGTATAATACAGGCCACGTTTGACTACAATTTTACCAGGACTGTTGCAGGATGGGACATCACATTACATTATTGTACCCCCTTCTCCTGTGTGTTTCACATTCTTCAAAACTTACATATTGTCATACCACTTTCTTCATGCTGCGTTTCCAACAATTGTTTTGCTCTGCAATTGTTAGCACGTAATTGTTGTCCATCTCTGTGCATCCTGTTACTATAATGTAACCTCTTCTTCACCCTGTGAAATCAGTGGTACTTTCCTTTCTATTGCACATTTCTCCCTGTATATTTTCTACCATTGACTAGATTAACATTATACAACTGTGCATGCACACTCGCATCATCATCGTTTACCTTACCTGCTTGTAGTTTGGTGTGGCCAGTATATTTTGTCTTAGTGCGGCATATCATAGTGCTTCATGAATATGTCCCTTGTGCAAATTCGCAGCACTGGCATACCATACATATAAAGTGTAAAGGCTACAAACCCATATGCAAACTCGAAGCAGGCAGGTCAAACGTATACACTTATGTCTGTTGTTGGAAAGAGGCAGGTTACAGAAGTAGCTATATTCATACAACTCCTCTTCCTGTGATGTAGACACAGCACATGAAGACCAAGGAGTGTGTGTGCGTGTGTGTGTGTGTGGGGGGGGTGGGGGGGGGTTCTGGCGGAAGATGGGGTCTCAGGAAATTGCTATGTCTCATAATTTTATGGTGTGCAGCTCCACTGGTACAATGCTTTTATTTTATTATTTCTTTGGATCAAAGGCGTAAGACTGCCAAAACAGAATGCTCATTAGTTCATAGGTTCATAGGAGTGTACTAGGCTAATGGCCCTGGAGCCTTTACAATCCTAGCCCAAAAGATTCCCTGGCAACATGCCACCCGACGTTATTTTCCCATGCCTCTGTCCAGCAGAGCCACTGAAATGATCCCCTGGGTGAATTTTCTATTTCCCACCAACTCGTCAAGATTTCTCTTGAATAGGGCTAGTGAGGTGCTCTGCTTGACATGTAAGGAAAGTCTATTCCAGAGAATGGGTGGTCTCTTAGAAACCTGTCCCAACATTATCTAGGGAGCTAATAATGGCTCCCATTTTACAGTCATCAGTGAACTGGGTCAGCCAGGGACTCTTGGTTTTGGCTTGGACTTCAGAAAAGTAGATGCCAAGCAGGAGAGGACCCAAGACCAACTCCTGTGGGACTCCACTCATGACTGGTCAGTAGTCTGACTTGGAGTCCACTACTTTCACTGTGTGAGTTCTATCTGTGAGCCAGTTTGCAACCCACCTTGTGACATAGGGGTTGATGCCTAATTTAGTGAGTTTATCTATAATTCCTGAGTGAGGAATTGGATTGAAGGTTTTGGTCAGATCGAGGTAGGCTGTGTGAACTACCTTACCTTCATCCACAGCTCTGGTGACAGACTCGAAGAAGTCTACCAGGTTGAGCAGACAAGATCTACCCTTAACAAATACAAACTGCATGGAATCTAGAGTTTGGAGATTCCCTATGTCCTTATTTATTAGGTCCACGATGATGCGCTCCATAGCATTACAGACCAGACTTTTCAGGCTAATGGGGTGGTAGTTCCCAGGGTCCATAGTTGCAAACTCCCTTTGTTGAGTGGGATTACTGTAGCAGTGTGCCATTCAATGGGGATAAAGCCAGACATGAGGCTGTGATTGAACAGGGCACTCAGGTGTGGTGCCAGTTCATTTTCCATTTCATGTAGAACACAGCACGGAATGTTTTCAGGTCCCATGGAAGCTATATTCTTGGCCTTGGGCAGTGCAATTTTAACCTGTGCAGCTGTAATATTGGGTACTTGGCATTCCTCAGGTATTGTGATTGGCCCTTTAGGGGGTGAGAGGGGGGTAAAGTTGGCACTGAATCTGTCAGCCAGTATATCGGCAATGTCTGTTGGCTCAGTATAGGAGTTACCATTGTCTAGTAGCGCAGAGCAAATGTGAGCATTGCCTTGTAGATTTTTGACATAACTATAGAAGGCCTTGTGGTTGCCTTTAGTATATGTTGCTATTTTGTTTTCATAGCTAGCTTTGTAGGATTTGATGAGGGATCTCAGCTTTTTGTTAAAGCTGACAAGGGAGTTTTTCCAGTCTTGGGAGGTCTATGGCCTTGTTCTGCAACAGTTTCTTCCTTCTGTTGTAGGGTTTATTTATGGCAGGGGACCACCAGATTGGCTTCCTTTTTTGGAGGAAAGATTCTTGGTTCTATTGAGAATGGTCCATACGATGCATTTGTGTATATATTCATACTGTGTATTGGATTATGATACTGCCATCTTGCATTTATTCTCCATTTACATGGGGATGTAAAGTTAGCCACCTCAGTTTTTAGAAGCCCAAAGCTGGCTTTGGAAAAGATTTTACGGTGGTTTCCTTTGGGGGTGTGTGGGTGGGATGTGGATATTCATGGTGACTAGCTTGTGGTCCGATCTGACCAGGGAGGAGTTGACAATTGGTGTAGAGCAATGGTCACCCATATTAGTAATAACCAGGTTGAGGATGTTGCAACCCCTAGTGGGGGTAAGAATGAGCTGGTCCAGGGCATTGAAATTGATGAATTCCAGGAATCGTTTAGCAAGTGTGTTGGTACTTGAGTAGTTTCCCCAATTAATGGAGGGGTAGTTAAAGTCACTCAGTATGAAAGTGTTGGGATGGAACTTTATATTCTCTAGGGTGTTTAGGAATGTGGAGTGGGATTCTTGGGACATGGTAGGGGATATATAGCAGGCAATAATCTGGATTGCAGTTTTGCCAAGTGTTAGTTGTACCTGGAGTATCTCTGATGCGTTATGTTGGGCAACAAGCCTGGAGGTGTACATATCCTTTATGAATATAGAGACACCACCACCTTTAGGGCTTCAATCCACATTTTTGAGGCCGAAAGATGTGGTATGAGTTATAGCATGGTAGCGGAGGAGTGCTTTCAGATGCCTTGAACCAGGTCTCCATTACTGCACAAATGTCGATGTCCTCCATTTTAAGGAGCAGTTTGAATGAGTGCATTTTGAGGTTGAGACATCTAGAGTTTAGTAGCATAACCCTCAGATTATATTTGTTTGTAGCTGTTATGGTGGTAATTTGGTCTTCTGGACATTGCCTAAAAAAGGCACTATAGGGGTGGCAAGGGCCTTGTCCAGTATATGGAATCCCAGGGTTGACAGATGCAGGCCATCTCTGGCAAAGCATCGAGGTCTGTCGATCATGTCATCCCAGGCAGACAGATACTGAATCCCCCTTGGAATGACACCAGAAACATAGCCAATTACTGAAGTCAATAATTTTTTGTTTGTACTGTGGCATCATTCTCGATGACAGTAAGATGCTGCTCAGAGCTAGGGTCATGCCCTCCTGGGCTACATGATCTGAGAGCTCCTCCATGTCTCTTTTCATGTAGTCCATGGAGGTGCATCTCAGGTCATTCACACCAACATGGACAATGACAGAGTCATATCTGTACCTGTTGTGGAGTGACCTGAGTGCGTGGGTTATGTGGTGTATCTTGGCTCCCGACAGGCAGCAGACCATTATCTTCTCCTTATTCAACTTCGTGAGTGGGACATCAGTGTGCCTTACTATTGAGTCACCTATGATAAGTGTATTGGGTAAGCAGTTTTGCCTTAGGGGCTTTGGTTGTGTGGCACGCTGTTTGTGTGAGCTATGTGTCTCGTGATTTGTACTGTGGTGCAGTGGTTGCATGTATTTCTGCCTTGGAGGTCTCTGTTGTTTGTTTAGATGCCTCTGTGAAGGTGTGTGTGTGTGTTTTGTGTTATTATGTGATAGCTGTGAGGATATATGGCTATGTGTTCCTTGTGGTGTGGTGTGGTGCTAGTATTGATCTTTTCCTCTTGACTGGCTATTTCAGTCTTTGCTGGAGAGTGCATGGCTTCAAATCTGGATAAATAAGTGCATCTCTCTCAAGTCTGAGTGTTGTAGGGTAAGAGGAGAGAGGGTTGTCCATGTACATGAGGCAGTTTCTACATTGCCTCAGAATGCTCAGGTTCACCAGGTTAATAGGAGATAGCACGGGGAACTGACCTTTGGACATGCCTGGAGGGGTGTGTAATTTATTAAGTACTGAGGCTGTTTCATTTAGAGAAGGTTTAGTGCTGGTAGCAGTCTGTGTGCTACAGTAATTGCAATGGGAAGTTTGGATAAGTGCTAGACTTTATAAGCATGTTTAAGTGTAGAAAAGAAGAGAAGTAGCAAGATCTAAGGGAAAATTTGAAGAGTACACTTTCTGGCACCGGGAATAGTTTTACCCTAGCTTAGTGGCATTGCACGTAATGCAAACCCACACAAACACAGGTTTTTATGGCAGAAAGTTAAAAGGAATGAATGCAGCCCAAAACAGCCAATAAGGTACAATTTCAGAGCTGGAAATCACTCTTCTAGTGGTACATATGCTGCTCAGTGCTTACTACTCTCACTGATAAGCAGAAAGGCTTCCCTCTATCACAGAAAAGTCTGGGCCACTCAGAAACTCCAATACAGTCCTGAATTCAGCAGATCTGAATCCGGATTATTCTAGTAACAGAAAATGGTGAGAAAACGAGCAGAGTTTTTTTGTTTTTTTTTTCGTTTTTTGGGAAAACAGTAAATAAATACACTTAAATCAACAATAAATTCACTTTAAACACAGAGCAAGCTAGCACACTTGAGTGTGTAGACAACAAGCAGTAAATGCAGTGAAATAAATGAAATAACTTTAAAAATGACTAAAATAAAGTGCAGCAAACAGTTTTAAGCAAAAAAACAGTAAACGGAAGTACTTAAAATCAACCAAAGTCTCTCTTTCTCCTCTCTGCTGCTCTTGTAGTCTGCAGGAAACCAAAACAGGATCTGCTGAGCTAAAACAAGAGCAAACCCAAGCAAACACTGGTTTTTAAGGCAGAAAGTTAAAAGGGCTAGAATGCAGTCCAAAACAGCTAATAAGGTACAATTTCAGAGCTGGAAACCACTCCTCTAATGGTAGATAGGCTGCTCAGTTCTTACCACTACCACAGATAAGCAGAAAGGCTTCCCTCGCCTTGGATGGCACAGTGATGCAGCAGTAGCATTGTCGCCTCACAGCAAGAGGCTCTCCAGTTCGACTCCCATCTGGGGTGTCTTCTCTGTGGAGTCTGCATGTCTTCCCTGCATTCTTGTAGTTTCCTCCGGGTGCTCCAGTTTCCTCCCACGTTCAAAGACATGCATCTGGAGTGTTTCTTTCTGGGCCTCCGCTGGAAATTGTCTTTGTTCCAAGTCAGACTTTCCCAGTTAACAAATGTTAAATAAATAAAAAATAAATCTATCACAGAAAGGTCTGGGCAACTCAGAAACTCCAATACAGTCAGTCCTAAATTCAGCAGCTCTGAATCCGGACTATTCTAGTAACAGCACATTCAAAGATATGCATCTGCAGTGCTTCTCCACGGGCCTCTGCTGAAAATTGGCTTTGTTCCAAGTCAGACTTTCCCAGTTAAGAAATGTAAAATAAATAAAAAATAAATCTATTACAGAAAGTTCTGGGCAACTCAGAAACTCCAATACAGTCCTGATTGAATTCAGCAGCTCTGAATCCAGACTATTCTAGTAACAGAAAATGGCGGGCAGATGAGCAAACAGAATTTTTTTGTTTTTTGTGTTTTTGGGAAAACAGTAAATAAATACACTTAAATCAACAATAAACTCACTTTAAACACAGAGCAGGATAGCCCAATTGAGTGTGTAGCCAACAAACAGTAAATGCAGTTGAAATAAATGAAATAACTTTAAAAATGACTAAAATAAAGTGCAGTAAGCAGTTTTAAGCAAAAGAAAAACAGTAAATGAAGGTACTTAGAATCAACCAAAGTCTCTCTTTCTCCTCTCTGCTGCTCTTGTAGTCTGCAGGATGCCAAAACAGGATCCGCTGAGCTAAAACAAGAGCAAATACAGGTTTTTAAGGCAGAAAGTTAGATAGGCTGCTCAGTGCTTACCACTCCCACTAATAAGCAGAAAGGCTTCCCTCTATCACAGAAAGGTCTGGGCAACTCAGAAACTCCAATACAGTCCTGAATTCAGCAGATCTGAATACAGGTTATTCTAGTGGGAAACTGAGCAAACAGAATTTTTTTTAGTATTACTGTACTGTGCAATGCTATGCTATGTGTAGCAAAAAGGAGTAAATCTAGTCTAATGCCATACCAGTCCAAGTATTGTGGATGTTTCCAGAAACTCCCCTCTTACTGGCACCAGCATGGTGCAAGAATATCTCATGGTCTTGTGTGTTATTTATTATATGAATAATATGTTTGTAAACTGGATCCACTGAGCAGGATTCATAAACATCCTCTGCAGTTACATAGGTTTGGTGCATGTTAGAACCACATACCATAGCCCTGTACAATTCACAAAAGGGTTTACACCAGTGCATATGACCATATATAACTGAGTATGTGGAAGAGTCAAGACATGATTTAAAAATGCAGACTAAAATCCACAACATTATGCACAATTCACAAACCTGTGAACTGCAGAGTACAACACTTAAGGAAGGTAAACAATTATGGTGTTGATTAACTGCACAAAAAACAAAAGGAAAGTCCATCATGGCTCTGCCGAAAATGTGCTGAGATCAAGGCTAAGTAACAATATGTATACAATGTTATTCATTAGTGTATATTATTCTTTTTATTACACTGCCACATTGTCACCTCCATTGAACAGCCTGCTGCTCCCATCAACTCAGGGATGCAACCACACAATGTGGTGGTCCATTTACAGTGGTGCAAAAGTGCTCTGTTGAATGGAAACCAATGCAACAATGGATCATTTCAATAGAATAAAATGATAATGACCCTTCACTACATACATGGCAAATATGTTGGAAGTAATAAATAAATCACCCACTGCCATGTTTACTGTGAAGGGTAATCTTAATGGATTGCAACCATCCCACTGAGCTATTGCACCTGTCATTGGTGTTCACTATGCATTGTTTTTGCTTATTTTATGTGTAAGTTTGTTAGTTTAACTATTTTGACAGTAAAATTTGTTCCACAACAACTGGATTTTCTTTCTGGGTATGGTGGGGGGGCATTGAACCCACAGTCATCCTAACAATCTCAGTGCATATGGACTTAACACAGAGCCACATCTACAGCTATACTGTGATGGTGGTATGCAGAATCAAACTTGTAACATCACACAGCCATATTAATCCTGCTGTATAAACGTTATGTACCATTATTTTTAATTGTCTGCCATTATGCAAAAAGACACATCTTTTACAACAAAAGCTGTACTTACCCCTGCACTTTCTTAGGTGCTGTAGTCTGTCCAGTTGTATCTCCCTGTTCCTTTCAATCTCTGCAGAGCTGGAGATAAAGGGAGATCATAATGAAAACATGCATGGTGCCATGCATTGGGTACATGGATAGGTAAATTATGTTATATGTAATGTACGGAGGTGGTGACCGTGTGTTAACTTCAGCTTCCGATCAGCCAAGGAGGTCAAGTTTTTGATAATTTAAGTCACTATAGTGGTGATGGCACTGTTCCTCCACACACGGTATGCCAGTTAAATGAGTGGCAGCTTTAGTTAAACTATTCCAGACATCAGACTTACATTGTGACCTGCTATATCCTGCCTGCAAGAACCTCACTTTGTACTGCTTATGGAGGATGTGCAGAAAAATCTTGGATTCCTCCTTACACTACCTCTTTGCTCTTAAAGGCACTACCATCATCTTCTCCAGCCATACTTGTCTTACTCTCAAGTATCTCAGGAAAAGTGGCAGGAAATTGAGGCTCAAATGACTTCTCCTGTGTTTCAGCCTTTGTACAAGGACAGGCACCAACAGGCACCTTATTTGCATTATGGAATGCCAAACAGTAAAATAAAAATAGTATATTGCATTATTATGGTTTCAATGGCATTTTAATGTGTGAAACATGGCTAATGTGTGCTCAGCAATGACTCCATTTTCAGATGGTTCCAGATAGAATGAACAACGGTTTTAACCTTCCATCTATACACTATGGATACCACCTACCATAATGTTGAACAAATGGGCAACATATGGAATACTTACTAACAGCTTACCAACAACTTTAATTAGGAAGTTAACATGTTATATTACAGTTATAAAATGTTCTTTGGATAAATTAATACTATTCAGTGTAATTTACCAGGGATCTCAGTTAAAAATTCAAGACTTAAATTTGCGACAGACCCTCTGAATGTGGGAATGTGTTGATCATTGTTTTTGAAACTTTAATTCAGGAACATTACTCATACTGAGGTTCATTCGAGAGATATGAAAATGACAATTTCCAAGCCCCTGTAATCTAGGCTTCTCATGTGTGTGCATCTGCATTTGCAGAGCATCATGTAGAACTCAACACGATGTTCAGCAGATTTACTCATTGTGCAAATTGAGTGATTCAAAAACAATAAAGAGCTGAGCCCTAATTACCACACTCATCATGCCCAATGGGGTAACCTACATGATAAAAGTGTGACTGGAACCAAAGATCATCATTGTTCTATGGACGATGAAAGCCTTTTTTGAATAGAGAAGTCTCCTACTGCAATCACTTTGTTGCTACATTATACCATTATGATATATGTTGTTCTTTTTAGACCTATTTATATGTGCAATCAAATAGGTTTGTGTGTGCTCTTGTGGTTCAGTTTTTCAGTGGATCTACATGTATTGGCTAAAGTTCTATGACGGGACACATTTAAAGTAGAATGCAGTCACATTAGTGTGGTTATATCAATTTTAAAGTGTGCCCTGCAGCATTGTAATGTTGTATACCTTACACATGTGTGATTATAGTTTAAGAATTCTATTAAGGTTATGGCAAATTATCATTATGCTGTTATGTTGTGTGTGTTTGTTAACTTGCAGTCATCTGCAGGTATTTTTGTGGTGGGTTGGTTGGGCTTAGGACACAATAATGCCTGACATTCGGGTTCATGATAGTTTTGTAGACACATGTATTTTACTGTCAGGCCCTACTAAAGCATAGCAGTCAGGCTATTATTTTAGTATGTCTGTTGGGATTTGTAACACCCATGTGAGATCACAGATGGTAATTCCAGTGTTTTCCATACCAACAGAAATATGTTGAAGAAACAGGCACAAAAAGTCACATTCATGCACAAGCCTGAGTGTAAAGAGATGGAAAATCAGGTGGTACTAAAGGCCCCCTGTCTGTGTGGTAGACAGCTCTTTGTTTACACCTCTGCCAGACATCTCTTCCATGACTGTGCCTAGCATGAAGTTTTCACCAATGCCAATGGCGTGGGTGGTCAGGATCAAAATTATGACATTGTCCACCATCAAGTGACAAATATGATACATACTACCATCCACAGAGCACAGGTCATGGGCCATCAACTGAACTATCCCCATGGAGACAGAGAAGTTCTTGGCCTCACTTAATAGTAGTACCACCTCAACAGGGTTTCACAGTGAGGTGTTGAATGCTGGAGCAAAGATGGATAAGTCCCAGAGAATTTCCACCGAAAATGCCCCAGATATGTAATCCTACTACCACTCTCTGGTCCTAATTTTACCTGTTAGTCACATTATAGATTATAAAATACCTGTCTCATTTGTGTCATTTGGATACATGGTTATACACCAATATTATATATGTTTATAGTTGTAATGATATTTTTAGCATATATCATTTTAGCATTAGGTCATACTTACACTGGATATGTTTCCTTTTTGTATATCCACTTAAGTGGTGGCACCAGCTTGGTGGAACTACCCATATCTGATTATGATGGTGAGGATGAGATGGCATAGTCAGGGGATGCAAAATGTGTGTGTTGGACACAAGGAGAGTGACCCTCACATTCCCTCCTCATACTATGTACACAGTCTCTATACCTGCATATACCCATGACACATTACCATCTGAGAGTGCACAGATTGAGGGTGACACTGTAGATCATGGAAGTGTGCTGTCTCCCTTAGAGGTATATATGAACCTGCCCCTAGAAGTCATGGTTGGGAGGATCCACATAGCGGGATGGTACCAGTGCTCATCAGAGGTGTAGTTACTACCCTCATGCTGAGGTTGGTGTGTCAGTAGCTGCCACCTAACATACATGCAGGGCCACTGTGAAGGCACAGACTAATTTCACCAGACCCTCAACAGAACTTGTGAGGGTGATCCAGGCTCAGCATGCTGCCATACATATGGGAATGCATGAACCATATGTGTGATTCATTGGATAGAACAAATCTCCCATGGGAATGTGTAGTATCTATTCTGGGTCATCAGTGAGGGGTGAGGGCCCATCCTCACTTACTGTCATCTGAGACTTCCTCGGATGTTATCAGACCTGGCCATGGTGAGTTAGAGCCCATTTCTCCAGCACTAGTATGTCCACTGCAACATCACTTATGGATGCCTGTACACCCAAGAGAGGGCATCCCTGTAATTCAGGTCATCATCATGCTGACACATTCTCTGACAGATGTCAGTGATGGTCAAATAGCATACCAGCATCTAGCCAATGTTGTGTGACAGCCAGTGCAAATACTGGCAGAGTTGGCTATTATAGTTAGGAGTGTGGACCAGAAGCTGAATCCTCTGTCTAGGAAGCCATGGAGCAGTGCTGCACCACAAGCAGAGGCTGTGCCCCTGCAGACACACACACACGCACACACACACACACACACACACACACACACACACACACACACATATACACACACACGCACACACACACACACACACACACATGTTACTGCAGCCCACAACACAACCCACACATCCCCAAACACTGACCTTTCCCATCAACCCCTCCATAACAGATCTGGCACTTCCCAAATAGCATGCTTTGTTTTATACACCTCATTGCTTCTATTTACACACATCCCTGTTAAAGAAATGCACTGCTGTACTCCTTCCCCACCTGTACAAATGATAACTGTGCCCTGCCCTTTGTACATTGTCACTTGGATTTCATATGTCTGATGCACAGAGTGGCCAGTCAATATATGGGTATGCTTAGCCTGGTGTTTTTATAAGCATTATTTTTCTGTATTTATCTGCTTAGCAAGCTCTTATATACTTATTGCCTCCCTTCTCCACTTATGCGAATGATGATAACTGTGCCCTGCCTTTTGTAGATTGTTACTTGGGTTATCTGTGTCTAATGCACAGCGTGGACAGCCAATGCATGGTTAAGCACACGTTTTACTTGGTATCTACCTGCTTAGCTGTTGTAAAATCATGGTGTAAGGTTTGCCTTGTAAAGTTATGCTGTAGAGTATCTCGGAGATACAGATTTATAATAGTTACAGCAACTCCTAACATTTCTCACTACTCTCAACTACCTGAA
Organism: Protopterus annectens; assembly: GCF_019279795.1. NCBI lineage: Eukaryota > Metazoa > Chordata > Ceratodontiformes > Protopteridae > Protopterus > Protopterus annectens. The sequence goes on along the minus strand of NC_056729.1, from coordinate 1,981,855,066 downwards.
GATGAAATTTTCATTGTACAGAAATAAAATGTGGGCGCTGCATGACTGAGAGATATTTAACTGTTTCTCAACCCCCCCCCCCCCATTTTTTGCCTCATTATCACACGTCACTACACTATATAGTTATTCATGTATAATGTTATTTTGGCTGATTACATCATATATCAATGTGTATTGAATCATACATACCCCCACTTGTGCAAATTTGCTTAGAGAGAGGAGGTGAATGTTTATGAATTTGGCATCTTATTTTGCTTTCACCATTGTTAAATAGTTCACACAAAGTAGCACTGTTTCAGAAAAGAGGACTGACTTTGTTGGTACTAATAATATTCACAAATAATGAGTTGGCCAGTGATGCTAGAGAGATACTGTCTTTGTGTGCCTTAACCAAAATGTAGTGCATGAATCCCTACGATTACTCTCTGATATCAGGGGGGAAGATAAGCTTGTTAAGCACTTTTCTGATATATATATATATATATATATATATACATATGCGTGCGTGTGTGTGTGTGTGTGTGTGTGTGTGTGTGTGTGTGTGTGTGTGTGTGTGTGTGTGTAGTTTTCCCTGTGGTGCAAGGTGTAACTGCAGTGAGCTTACAGAACTGAAACAGGTGATGCAAGGTTGGGTTCACATCCAATCCAATATATATTTAGTGTGTGCTAGCCCTTGAAAACGGGTTGAAAATGCTTCAGGAACACAATGACTTACATGATTAATACATAATAAAAATATATGTCTTTGTGTTTTATTGGGATTAGTTTCCTTCTCAGATTACCCTTTTAAAAGGTTTTCCTTAATTAGGGCTTCGCATGGCACTTAGGAATAATTTAATAAAGATGTTTCTTGTTTAAAAAAAAAGAAGAGAGATGTGAAAATAAATTCTTACATGCTAGTTATTAATTAATTAATTAATTAATTAATTGATTAATTTATTTATTTTAAACAAATGACAGAGGCAATTTTATATATAATATATATATATATATATATATATATATATATATATATATATGTATAATTCTATATATATATATATATATATACACATATATATGGATTCACTTTAGATGCTTGAAATACTGAAATATTGAAATTCAGTATTTCGAGCCCATAAAGTGGAATCCTGAGAACAGTGAACGCTCAGAAGCATGAAATTCAAAACCTCGAATACCGGCGGTTTTGTATTTCACGCTTCTGAGGTTTTGCTGTGGTTATAGATTCAGGTAAGTGTGTGTGTGTTAAGGGTTTTGGGTAGGGGCTGTGGTGTGTGTCAGTGTGTTTTGTTGCTGTGATGTGTGTGTGCGAGGAGAATGTAGCATGTGTGGTGGTGTTTTGTGTGTGTTTGTATGTAGTGTGACCTCGGAGTGAGAATATTTAAGTAGGGAGGTGTGGGGGGTGCAGGGTGGCTTGCCCCCCTGCTTTTATGTAGTACAGAACTTGTGTTTCTGTCTGGGGAGGAAAGTGTGTGCGTGTGTGTGTGTGTGTGTGTGTGTGTGTGTGTGTGTGTGTGTGTGTGTGTGTGTGTGTGTGTGTGTGTGTGTGGAGTAGAAGTGGTGTGCGAGATTTTGAATTTCACGGTTCTGAGTTTTCGACTTTATAGATTTGAAATACTGGATTTTGATAGTTTAGTATTTTGAGGATATAAAGTGAATCTATATATATATATATATATATATATATATATATATATATATATATATATATGAAACAAACCATGTTGACATATTTTCACTCGCAAACATTATGCATTATGTGATGTCCCAATACTGGACCAGTAATTAAGGAGCCTCAATCATCGCCACTGACACATGTGGGGAACGTTTACTGGGAGGATAACAGGTAGACACATAGTATTTCCAGTTGCAACTCTCTGCATCAAGTGCAAAAAGAGACCACAGTCATTCCGGGGATGGATTCTTTCTCCACATCCCCAATATGACTCCTCATTGGCACATATATAGAGTTGAGTCCTTAGCCAGGGTACCAAGCCAAGTCCTCCAATACTTTCTCTGTCCAACCAGTGCTTCATGTTCCTCTCGAAGTAGCTGACACACACTCTTGGAGATTTGTTTTACACACACACACACACACACACACACACACACACACACACACACACACACACACACACACACACACACACACACACACACATCTAGGAAAGGCTGGCACAGGTTTAATAGCTATGCCCCCTTCTGCCCAGACTATAAGGTAGTTACCACTGCCACCAGAACCCCTCACCAGCTACTTTAAGGCCCTTCCAACGGTACCCAATATACTGAGTGAAATTAATATTAATACAATTGGTAGTTTGACCAAGAGCAAGGTTATTAGGAGTGGCCCACACAGTATTACCAAATAAATATGCAAGTACTCTCAAAACTTAAATATCTCTACAAAGATCAGTCACAATAAAAGGTTTAAATATATTTAATAATAAATAATAAAAGAACAAGACAATACCAAATATATATTCAGTGACATCGGAGTTCAAATCACATGAAACATTTAAAATGCCACTGCAGGACAGGCTCAGGCAAATAAAGAAAAGCAATATCTAAACCAAGCTTCCCTATATTCCTGACTGAATCTAAGAGAATTACTATACCCTAATAACTTACTTAACAGAGCAAGGCAGACGATGTGGTGAGTGGTCCTTCTTGTTGTAGTCAGGCCCAAGACAGAATACACCATCATATTCTTTCAGCTGTTCCCGTTAGGGGTCACCACAGCGGATCATCTGTTTCCATTTCTTCCTGTCCCCTGCATCATGCTCTTTCACACCAACCGCCTTCATGTCCTCTCTCAACACATCCATAAACCTTATCTTAGGCCTTCCTCTTTTCATCTTACCGGGCAGCTCCATCCTTAGCATCCTTTTCCCAATATACCCAGCATCCCTCCTCAGCACATGTCCAAACCAACGCAATCTCGCCTCTCTTGCTTTGTCTCCAACTGTCCAACCTGAGCTGACCCTCTAATATACTGATTCCTAATCCTGTCCATCCTAGTCACTCACAGTGCAAATCTTAACATCTTTAACTCTGCCACATCCAGCTCTGACTCCTGCCTTTTTGTCAATGCCACCATCTCCAACCCATATAACATAGTTGGCCTCACTACCCTCTTGTAGACCTTCTCTTTCATGCTTACTGGTACCTGTCTGTCACAAATCACTCCTGACACTCTTCTCCACCTATTCCACCCGGCCTGTACTCTCTTCTTCACCTCTCTTCTACACTCACCATTACTCTGAACTGTTGATCCCAAGTACTTAAACTCATTCACCTTTACCAACTCTACTCCCTGCATCCTCACCATTCCTCTACCAAATACACCAAATACCACAAAAAATAAGAGCCTCCATTACAGGAACCACAAAGACCCCAAGGATGATTAAGTCTCAGAAACGTTTATTCTGGTACCTCAGCTTTTCGCCTTCAAGGAATAATATATGAATAAAAACTACATCCCTATATACTCCAAATACAAAGCACACATTAGTTAATTAACCAATTAAATTTACACCAATTATACAATTATTCAAAGTGTTTCATCAGGGCAAAAACATTCTCATACTAAACAATGAAAAACTCACAATGTGAATGCAGAATATAACATTAAGCAGTAAGACCTCAATGATATAAAAATTCACTTTTAAGCTGTTAATAAATAAATCTTTTTACAAAGTGTAATTACTGTCCAAATTCATACCCCTAGGAAATAGGGTATGAAAATTAATGATCATTCTGCATTCTGATTTATCTAATTCTCTTTTTAAATTTCCCCCATTGACTGACGGTCATGCTAACACATTAAAGGACAGACTATTTGCTGACCCCTCATGTTTGGACATAAAGTCAGCCACAACAGGGCTCTCGATCTTGTGCCTCCTGATGCCTTCCAGTTGTTCCAAAATATGTGTTTTAACCTTTCTGGTTGTTTGTCCAGTGTACCAGCAAGTATCAGTACATCCACAGCCAATAATATAAATTACACCACAAGAGTTACAGTTATAGTGTTCTGTGGCTGAGTACAACTTCCCTTTGATTTTAACCCCATTCAAATTCCTGACATGTCCACACACAGAACAATTACCACATTGATAAGCTCCCACTCTACCCCCTACCACCTTTTTAGAAATATGTTTAAGTAACTCTTTTAAGTTGCTATATCTGCCGTAAGAAAAAATGATATGTTTAGGAAAAAAAAAAAACACTGATGTATCTTCATAAACTACATTCCAAACTTGTTTGACAACTCTTTTCAATAAAAGAGAAAACTGCGAATAACTAATGACAAAAAATATTTTCTCCAGACCTTCATCATTTGTCGAATTATAATGAGCAGCCCTGAAGCCATGATGTCCCCCTCCTTGCACTTTCTGTCTAGCCTTAAGGAGAATGTGATCTGTATAACCACCAGTACTCAACCATTCAAAAACTTCATCCAGATACATATCCCTTAACTCCACCTCAAAGGTGTTACAAAAAACTCTTCTAAATTCCCCATATGGAAAAGATTCAATTAAATGGGGGGATGCATGCTATCTGCATTTAAGAAACTATTTTACAAAAGTAAGTTTCCTAAAGGGCTTATGTTGTACTTTATTCATTTCATTAATGTAGAACTCCACATCCAAAAAGGCAATACTTTTAGGGTCAACATTCCAAGTGAATTTTAACCCATGGGCAATATTGTTCACAAGAAGCATGAAAGTCACAAAACCGTCTTGTTTACTCTTGCAGATAAAAATCAAACCATCAATGTATCTCTTATAGTAAATAACATTATTCACAAAATATTCATTCAGAAGCATAAACTGCCTCTCGAAATCCCCCATGTACATGATAGCATATGACGGGGCAAAAGCTGCCCCCATAGCTGTTTCCTTCAATTGCAAAAAGAAATCATCCTTCCATTTAAAGTAATTATGAGTTAAACAAAATTCCAAAAAAAGCCAACAAAAAAGATGTACAGGGTCCCTCCCCCATGACTCTGGCCACAGCTTCCATTCCCCATCATTTCTCCATGTTCGTATATAGAGTTGGGAGGGTGGCCTAATGGTTAAGGTGTTAGTCTTACAAGGGATAATTGGCTAGGCTTAAAATGGCTCGCAAGAGAAGTTAGCTTAGTATGAACCTAGAACATTGACAGCAACAGTAGCCCAAAAATAATCTTGTCTCCACTCCAAATTACACAAATCCTTACATACTTCCTGAGTGTTCTTAATATGAGAAGGAATAAAGTTTAAATATTTTTAAGATGTAAATCCAAAAATAGATTAACATGCTCTAAGCAGGACCCAATACCAGTAATAATGGGTTTACCAGTGAGGTTAGTTAGACTTTTGCGAACTTTGGGAATGGCATAAAAAAGGGATCCATAGCATCCTGAATAACCAATTTTTTAACATCTTTAGGTCGCAAAAAAAACTAATCTTTCCCCTCGTTCCAAAAGTTCACATAGTTCTTGACTGTAATGTTTGACTGAGTTGTGCTGCAATTTACCATAATAAGCTTCCTCAAAAAGAATGTGGTGAACCATTGCATCACCACCCAATTGCCCCCCTTATCAGCAGGTTTGAAAATGACATTTCCCAAATTTCGTCATAAACCCTGTAAAGCTGACCATTCCTCCTTACTTAGATTATAAGAATTAAATTGTTTTACAAAGGGCCCAAACCTACGCTCTACCATTTTACATAGTGTGTTCTCAAAAACATTCACAGCATTAGAATGCCTGAGGGCATAAAAGTGTTAGAAGAAGGTAAATCAGGCAGAGCTAACTATCCATAACCTGTAACAAACCTTTCTGAATTATGAGATGACTCATAGTCAACATTGTCAACATTATCAACACTATCATATGCATCTGAAATAACATCATCACTACTTAAACACTGAAAAAAACATTTCAGTTTCATGTACACTTAAATAAAACAAACTGTCTTCATGTGAATCAAGTCCATCTATGTGCTCCTCTTGAGAATTAGTACATAATGAAGTATTATGTTTGTGAAAAAAAAACTCTCAAATTTATTTTACGACAACATTTTTTAACATCTAAAATGATGTCAGCCAGTGAAGGAATTCTAGTGGAAACGGATTTCGTCCCTCTTAACAGTACATTTTCTGAGTTCTCTGTAATGTCCATGCTCAACAGATTAATAATTTGTAACATTTAATTATTCATATTAAAGCTAGTACAATTGCTAGTGCAATTGGAATCAGAAAAATTATCAAGAATATTCTCAGTCAAAGTTTCAGTTAAAGTGTGCTCCGTAAGTCTCTGAGTGTTAACATGAAATCTTACTTTTTGTTGCCATTTCCCAACATTCTCTTCGATCGAACTTAAGCTAGCTGGGACATTTGTTGAGTTGGTGCCATTTTTTTTGATGTAGAGTTATGAGAAGAATCCTCGGTACCAATTTCCTCAAAGGAAACACTTTTCCTGCTAATGCCTGTGTCCCATGAAGACACCGAACAGTCATGAGGTCTCAGACATACATCTTCCAAATCTAGGTTTACTGAAACATCCCTTATGCTGCCAAGAGTAAACCATCTCATTTTCAAAGTCCCTCATGTCTCTTAACAATTTACTTTTCTTCTGCTCCAAGACATTCTGCTCGACTTTCTGGACCTTGGCATTAACTTCATTGAACATTTTTTGGTATTTTTGGTGAGACACCTCCGAAATTAATTTATCTTGTAATTCGGCGATCTCCCCCCACAGTTTACCCATTTTTCTGTATTCATCTGCTTAGCAAGCTCTTATATACTTATGGTCTCCCTTCTCCACTTATGCAAATGATAACTGTGCCCTGCCTTGTGTAGATTGCTACTTGGGTTACCTGTGTCTAATGCACAGTGTGGACAGGTGATTTATAGTATTATCAAAACCTGTAACATGCTACAATACGCAGGTGTTCTACAGCCTTCAGAATTTCGTGCATAGCTACTTTATGCTATAAAATGGTAGCTGTTATTAATTTATTTATAGACCTAGCTCATTGTGGCTATGTTGACCTGTTAGGCAGTTATCTTGCATGACATTATTAATAGATTTTACGCTATAAAGCTACAGTAATTATTGGCTGCATGCAAGACTCAACCTATGCTTCCTTTTATCTGCAGTTAAGTGCCTACCTGTACAGTCCAACAATTGTCTGGGGATAGTTTGCTGTTGTTTTTCTCTGTTGCCTTATTGTAGTCGACCATCCTCTTTATATGTGTTCTGCGTCTTGTGAGAAAAAGGGCAAGGCTCACTTATTAGAAACCATAAATAACAAAACATGAAAACGTAAGAGCTCTCTTTATTTGCTAATTCATGGCCAAGTGAGGGTACCTTCATAGCTTAAAAACTGAAACAGTGGTAAAGAAGAGTGTCTGTGCTTAGTATTACTCAAACACGTGAAATCACACAAGATGAAAGACACAAAGAGTACGTACAGTAAGAGCAAATGTCAGTACCAGATGGACTAGCTATTACCTCCTTCCATCAGATAAATAATGATTTTGTTTTATTTTGAAGAGCTCATCTCTACACTTCTGTGGATTCTTCGATAAATACTAGTTTACTAGTAACTTAGCAGAGTATCACTTGTCACTTTTGGCAAAGCAACAGTCACTTGTAATTTGTGTACTTTTTTCCTTCAGTACTAAATCAGATGAAAAGCAGTACTTCAATATGTTTTTGTACTTAGAATGGATAAGAAAATACTGCAGAATGTTCTATTTCAACCAAAAGTAATAGTGAGAATCAATCAGAACTTCTAAACCAGCACATGGGTATAATAATTTAATGTAAGCTGTATTCTAACAATATTCAGAATTATAATTAGTGTGTGTGTGTGCGTGTGTGTGCGTGTGTGTGTGTGTGTGTGTGTGTGTGTGTGTGTGTGTGTGCACGCTTTATTCTAAGATGCATAGCTCATTGGCAGTTCACGTAAAACAGTGTGTTTGTTTATACTGTCATAATACTTAGATGCCACAAATAAGTATTGTTTCTGCAAATACAAAAGACAGTGATTAATGACTGTTCTCTATAGAACAACAGCAGACTTATGTAAAATTATATCCTTTATTACAAAACAGCTGCACAAAAAATAAATGGTGTAATCCCAGTCATAAAACCTGTTGTAGTAGCTGGGAGTCACAATCATGTAGAAGATATATGATAACACTATCTTACACAACCTCTGGTACATACCACATCTGGAATCTGTAGTGTCTTTTTGTTTAACTTAAGCATTTATACGCATCCTACATAAGAAAAGTACAGCTTTATAAAGAGAGCAAATCTTAGAATACAGACCTTAGCATCTATATTTGCATAAACCAGAGCACATAATAAAATGAAGTGCATAAAGTATTAGAATAGACTAGAACAAACTACAGCAAGACTGACATAGAAAAAAGTGAAGAACAGACCAGAATAAAATAATTTTATTTATTTACTCTTTTAGCCAGTAAAAAATAAGAAATGGCATGTTGGTCCACTAACAGAAAACATAGAAACACTGGAACACAGTTGTGATGCAATACATTTTATTAGACCGACACAGGTTTTGCATTGATTTGAACCTTAGTGCTAGCAAGAGTCCTTCATCTGGATAACCTAGGCACAATTGGAAATTTAAGCACTGCATCTGACATCATAAATGACAGGTTCATACATGTCTGAAAGCTTTAGTAATTGCAAAAAGGTGTGTTCACTGAAGCTTTTTGTTGGAAAGGTAACTGCATTTGCTAGGAGTTTGATATCTCCTGCTTCTGGGTCTCCTAATATGTCTTAGGCTTTCCAAGAAAGTATGTTTGCAGTGCATGTTTTATTTATGTTGCAGTTTGCTGTCTTCATCCATCCTTTCAGTGTGAGAGGGTATAATACTTTGTCTACAATGTCATGACAGGATACGTGTTTCTGTGGGGGCAGGGTAATAAAACTTCAATGTATTTATTATTCCAGGAACACTATCCATGCATACCTGTAGTCCATCCACAAATGTCTTTAATGGATACTAATGTGACACTTATCTGGGGCATGTATAACTTATTAACTACGACACATGCTATACTACATATGCTGTGATACCCATGGATGTTTGGGTGGGCCTTGCTAATTACTATTTAATACACCTGATGGAGGATACCTGAGTGGAAAGCAACATTCTCCTGCAAGAGGATGTGAATATTTACATGTTACTTTTGTGGATCTGATACTGTGAGAAGTGAGTGTTTAGACAAGCTTGTAAGAGGAATTGTAAACAGTATGCATCCATCAGCAACACGAAGGCTACACATAGCTCTGCCTGGGTATCTACACAACACACTTTTTTTTATGTTCGAGTTTTTGGTCTGTTTGATATTTTTTTCAAGTTTCCAAAAAGTCAGTCATCTGACATAGAAACAATGCAGGTCCAGAAAAAAATCTCTGCAGTGATACACAAGACCTAAGGGTATGTTCACCCAGAGGGATGTGTAACATGTATGATACATGTAGAATACTGTCAGAGTCCATTAGATATAGTCCCCTTGTGGATTACACATTTTAAATATTTTTTTGCAAGTTGTGTCTGGTAAGACCTAGTACACAATACCTGCCGGTTCATGACCATGACTGGTAAGATGTAAGCAATAGCATCATTGCCATTAGTGGCCAGAACAGGATGTATGATCTGCCCAGCTGGCATAAGAGCAGAAAACAGTGGAAGGCAAATCCCTGTCCAAACCACTATTAACAGGGATGGAGGTGCTTGTGGCATTTCTGCACAGGAGCCTGAGCAATTGCACAAACCACTGTGAAGTCCTGGATCTTGAACTAGATATCAGCTGACCATAATATCTGTTGGAGATGCTACAGATGGATATTTCTTGACATGAACATGTATCTGCCATAATAAGTAAATATCTGGTTTAGTAAAACATGCAAGCATAGCCACTTTTTTCACAGAAACATCAATGCTGAAGGTGAAGAGACCACTGGCACATGGTACCTCACCTGTTAGTTTCCATATCACTATATTAAGTTGTATATATTCATTCACAGGGCTTAGGTACTGGTGATTTGTTCTGGTGTTTTCACAAGTGGAGTGATATCAAGGTTATCCACTGTGCATATATACCTGCATGATATCAGGGTTTTGTCCAGCTCTCATAATGATGACAGCCAAATCCCAGCAGGGGTCACAGTGTCAATGTTGGACACTGGCATGTGCAACATCCACATCCCCATCCCATTCTTCAGACATAGCCGTCTGTGACTATGGAACAAATCCAACAATCACAGGAATGCACACAAAGACAGGAAGACAGCAAAGGATAAATTCAACTTGTGGTACACTCCACCCTGGTTGCTACAAAGTCCACTGACAAAGTGGAACACATAAATGGACATCATGACATTCGCTGAGATGAGCACACCATGACTGCAACACAGAATATATGTGGGGCCATAATATAGGGACAGGCTGACAACAACATAGTATCTGCTGAGATAATAGGAATTTAAAATATAAGGACTCACTAAATATGGAGACTGATCAAAAATATGGACTTATATAGACTACGTTTGACATTGCCATGTCTCAAAATATTCCCTTTTCCCTGGGGTATGGCCAACTCAGAGTTGTTACATATAGGCTCAGGGGGTGTTGGGGGGCTTGCTTACTAAATTAGGGGTATCTCCTGCAAAAAAACACATTTAAAGGAGAAGAATGATGTTCAATATTCACTCTTCTCTTGTATTTTCAAAGTTTTTGTTTGGTGTTTCAGGACTTAGCATCATGAGCCTTGACATTTCAATAGGGAACTGTTGAGTTAAGAGGGGTAGCACTTGATCATCATGATGACATCTGGGAGTACATGGGCCACATGTGCAACATCATGGACATGTGGTACAGGGAGTCTGCTAGCAGCAGGTGTCACTGTGTGGCCAGACATAATGGCTAATGTACTGCCTGTGGCCGGTTCACTTCTGTCTCCAGTGGCAATGGGTACCATGCAAAGTGTTGACCACAGTCAAGTACACATAGTGCCACTATTACCATTCCACCATCCAGTGTTGAGGGAAGCATGTTGCCACATGGATATCCACAGAGGTGAAGCATCCATGATGAGTCCACAAATGGTATGGGACACCACTGATGTTCTCTCATAATTTTCAGCTGTCCCATTTCTCCTTGTAATACAGTTTTTTTTTTCACTTAAAATAACAGGATGCCACAACTCTGTGAGTGACCCTTTTATATTATAATTTCTAGGGTTCAGTTTACTGTCCATCTGCAACCTCATCAGTCTATGGCATCACTGACACTTGTGAAATAATGCTGTCAATTACCCCACAGTCATACGTAAGAGGTACAAATCTTGAGACTCCTGGATGAGAAGTTGACAGAAAAATAAATCTCAATTGGATGGGAGTAAGTGTGCAGCTTACCTTTAACAGTCATGAGAATTTTACATTCTGCTTTCTTTATGGTAGAATTGTGAATGTCTAGTAGTACAAATTGTGACAGCAGCTGAATGTTATACACTGTTACAAGCACAAAGGTGACAGCCTGCACATAGCTCTCACTTGGCTTACTTTACTACCTTATAAAAAGAATTAACAAAGGAAGTTTCCTTGTAATAACAGCTGAATGTTAATCACAGGGCTGCAGGCATGCACCTGCAAACTTGTTATGCTTTCCATAAGATATTAAAGTAAAACGGGGTGGTTTCCTTTCAATTAAAGTAATGCTGATGGATAGATGCAGGTAATATTTTGCATTATTTTGTCATTTGCTATTTTTAAACTTTTTAAACTTGTGTTCTTGAGTATTTCTGAATGGTAGTATAAATACTGGATGTTGGAGGGGCTATGATTTAAGATATGCAAATTGCCTGCTGATTAATAAATTTCAGGTGGCTTTGTCTAGATTTTTTATGTCTGCAGGTTGAGATATGTGTCCCCAGAGCACTCTATCCTCATGGCATGGTCTAGATTATGCCTGCGTCCCTTGCAGGGGAGGGTGCTCCCATGGACTGGGATGTGCACAGTCTACACACACATCTCCTGTGGGTGCCCTGGACCTGTGCATCATATCTCGTCACAGACCTGCAACATCTGCTGAGGTTGTGTCCCAGAAAACAGTCAGATGACTGCATTGCCTTCCTACACACACACACACACACACACACACACACACACACACACACACACACACACACACACACACACACACACACACACACACAGAGAGCAATGGAGCTATGACAGAGTGCCTGTGGTGCAAGTCATCCTGTATTCCCTACAGCAGTTGTACTTCCTCATACAAGCCATGCAGCACACTCCTATCGCTAATGAGGTGTGTGGTATCTGTCTCTGCCTGGATCACTGACCTGCACATCTGCTTATTGATGGCAGGTGTGTTAACTGGGTCAGGAAATGGCCTGGAGTCATGGTGGTGATAGTCATCTACATACTTCCCCCTTTTTTGGGGTGTCTTGCACACATTGAAAGCAGTGCAGCTTATGGATGCCATCTGTATTTTTTGGTGGGGGTTAACATGGTCATGCTGGATATCCAGTGTTAAACACAAGCAGTGCCTGAGGTTCAACCTGCCCTTCTACCATCACCTCATATACAAGGGATGTGTGCCATCCAACTGTGTTGTTTGCATGCTGCCATAATCTACATCATCCACAGGTAACCTGATGACCTCAGGTTTATGCTGACCTATTGTGTTGGATCCTTCATTAGTGGAATTGTGAAAACATAAAGATGGTACATATGCCTCACCCCTCACTCTGTGGCACACAGACTATTCCAGGCCACTTATGTGAACAGCATAGGCTCACATCAACCTTTTGGTGCAAGTAGTCACATTATCATCCCTGATGTATATATGTTCTGCTGAATAACTCCTTCACATTTTTGGGACAATACACAAATGGTGCACCTCCTACAGACACTAGGGCAGTCATCACCACCACGAATCTTACATCCATGCCACTGGCCACTACTAGGTATATAGATCTTCTCACTTGCCACAGGCAGGGTTACCTAGAACTCTTCTACCTATGTGAGCTGCTTCTGTGTTGGTGGCCCACCACCAGTGGTGGACCTGTCCTAGGCTATGTGTTATGCCTTGATCTAGGCATGTAGTATCATAACTGTGACCCTGCAAAGCACCTGTACAACTATCCTGTTGTGGTCTCACATAGCATCCTGTCACACCTTGTCTGGGAAGGCCTTGTCCCTTTCACTTTTTCCTGGACATGTATCCATAGCCTCCCACAGCACCCTGGCACATCTGATACCAGAAAACCTTGTCTATTTTATTAACAGGCTAATAAAGTCTCATGATAGCCTCATAAAGGCAAACATTGCCAATAATCAAAGTGTAAACCACTATACACACCAGTCTATTTCATGGACATGATGAAGCTGAGGCAAAAGTATTTTCTAAACTCTAGTTCTATAAGGTAACTCATGATATGTTGTCATGTTTTGTTTGTTAAAAATAAAAATGAAAACCTTTTAACTAAGAATGAGGTTTCACAGGCTGCCGAGTTGGTAAACTCTCATGGGTCTTTCAAATAAGGGACTAACCTCTAAGCTTTGGGATTGGCTCCTTGTTTTTCCATCTCTCAGATTTTCCTCCAATCAGCTCCAGTGGAAAACTCATCTATCCATCTACTTAACTGAATAATCTACTTGAAACTTCAACAAGGCGTCTTTATTCCTTCCACAGAGTGGGTATTTGAGAGAGTCTCCTAGATTTGCTAAAGTTATTTTATCTGGCCTAATCCTTTATACTTTGCTTCTTGTTAGTCCTATCACCCTCAAAGTCACAGGTGGGTTACCAGACCTGACGTGATCTTTCTGGATTGCATGTGTTTTCTGTTCATCCTTGGCACCCTCAAGGAGTTATCTACTCGAGGGATTAATTTTAAGGAGACCATCAGTGATATGGAAACAGATCATTTGAGACATAAAAACCCTCTGTAGACATCTACCTGAGTAAACATAACCCAGCACACTGGACATGATGACCATGCAGATGGCTCTCCAAGAGACAATATCCAACATGATCCTACAGACAACTTTCTCCCCCTCGAGAAAGAACCAAAAATACTGAAAAGACTATACTGGGAAAACGTTTACCTCAGTGCTTCCACACAGCTAATGTATTCAAGTTGTAACAGAGGTGTATGAAAAGGACAGGAGTGTATTACCAGGAGGGACAGAAGTTGTAGGAAAGTTACTTGATCTAACACTTAGAACAACTGCTTCATGTTTAACAATAAATTGTATGAGTACACGACTGGAATAGCTATGGGAGTGACCATGGCCCCATGTCTGGCCAATGTGACTCTTGGAAAATAGAAGGAGGAGACAATATACCAAAGCCCCTATTTTGAAATGATGAAATACTATTCCATTTCATTGATGATATCTTTATCATCTCAGACAGGGTGAGGCCACACCGAATGTCTTTTACAACCATATCAGTAATTCCACTAACTTCCTGAGATCCACAGTCACTCACAGCAAGTCCTCACTCAACTTTTTAGATATAACCATCTGTAAGGAGACTGAAAACACGTCTTTCCAATAGCCTGTTCAGAAAACCAACCAGGGTTAATATGCTGCTGCATAAAACATGCATTCTTAGATCACTAAGTGAAATTTTATAAAATCTCAGGGGATGAGAATTGCATGTGTTCCAAAAAGCTTTGAGATTTCATCACAAATCTAATCAGGGTATGCCAAGGCTTCCTAGCTAAAACATACAGCAACAGATTACTGAATTCCATTCTCAACCACATCAAAACTTTAAAGGAGTCAGAGGACCCAAATTTAAGCTGCTGCCCCCCCCCCCCACACCCTGGGACACTCCAAAGACTCAACAGAAACCAACACCAGGATCCACAGGAGTACAAAAGAAAAAGAAGCATGGCACTCAGTTTTATAGTACATTACAAAACATCACAAACTTTTTGACTGACAACTGGGTGGTGATGACAGATAATATACAATTGGAAAAACTGTTAGGACCCCATCATTGTTTTATTTTCAAGATAGCCAGGAACATTAGGGACTGGGTAGAGTGCAAATTCAGACTAGAGGAGAACATAAGGCCCAGTTTTTTACAGTTACTGCAAATATGAGAGCAACATGGACTACTTATTTTGACCAGTACTCAGGAAAAAAATGAACAGCACTTGTTCTGATAGGTACAACATTGCTTTTGTGATATACCATGAACAGTGTTATGGATGCAGTTTTTTGTTTTGTTTTGTTTTTGGTTTTTTTTTTTTTTTTTTTGTAGGGAAAACTGTGAGCAAGTTCAAAATCAGACTGGCATACCACCTGTCTGACATCAGACACTGGATCCTCAAAAAACAGCTAGTAAAGCACAGACATGAATTCCTAGACCATGGAGGTTTCTACTTCCACATCATGGAGAAGCTCAGTATGGGTCTACCTGAAGCAAACAAAAATGCCATTCTTGAAAAATGGAACTAAACTGGCAGATCAGGCTGTACATCCACCACTGCCCTGGTCTAAACTCAAAAATTTCCATTAAAAGTGTACTTGCATTCAGGAAACTAAACCATAAATCGTATACTGTTTAACCCAGGATTTGATTCTGCTGTTAATATGAAAAAAGCCAATCATGAAATTAGATCTGTAGATAACTGCATCTATTGTTTATCTGGTGAACTAGTAACACAGGAAACAAGTCACTCTGTTTATTTTTATTTTTCTTTTCTTTTCTTTTTTTGTAATTTCAAAATATGTACAACTCTAAACAATAACTGTCTGGAGTTTGCAAATGCTTTTTACCTCATGATATGTACAAACTTCAACAGCAAATTTCAGTTATTTGAAAATGTTTTCTAGTACTCTTTTGGGACTTGGGCTTTCCTTTTTGTTGTTAGGAGTCAGAAAAGGGGGCCAAACACTAGCCTTCCAGTTGGATTGACAGCCCACACCCATACAGATTGCATCACCTTCTTACTTCATCTAAACCCTCTCTGGACCCCGTGGCACCACCTCATCTTTCAGGAGAATGTTAACTGCCCTTCCACCTGATCTCTCCCAGTTTCTAGCCATTTATCTAGCCCTCCTTTGTACTGACCTCAGCACCTGGAACCTGAAGAGAGGAAGAACATGAACAAAAGAGCCCTGTCTTCACTATCTGGAGCCTGAAGAGAGGAAGAATCTGAACAGAAGAGCCCTCACTAACTGCTAGGCCCAGGAAGAGGATTGATAGTGAAGACCCCAGACTGGAACATCATAGGACCATGCTCTGAAACTGTAGATACCCCATAGCAACCAGGTATAGGTAGTTTAGCCACTTGGCCTGCATTTAACAACATTTCTATAATTTACAGTTCAGTGAACATTGTTATCCCAAAGCCCCACTCCACACTGCTGTATTCTTTATACCACAGTTACAGTTTGACTATGCTCAAAGAAGATCTGAGATACTTATTTTTATTAAAGGTTTTGTATACTCTGCAATTCACTGCTTGATGGATTTTTATTAAAAGGGTGCAAAAAGCCTAATCAAAAGGTTCTGAGGTCTCAGAGTTTACTAATATTTTTCCTCATACTTGTGCACTTCAATGAGCACTTTAGAAATGAGCATTGTGACTTGTTTCTACTGTAAGCTATTTCTCTGGATGCAGGTATTTTTCAAAAAATGGGAGTCACCTAATGTGGATCTAAATCAGGGGTGGCCCATGCTATTGGACTGCAGGACTGCAGCCCCCCCCAGCTGTAAAAGAAAGAAGAAAGAAAGAAAGAAAGAAAGAAAGAAAGAAAGAAAGAAAGAAAGAAAGAAAGAAAGAAAATAAAAAAATACGAAGAAAGAAAATAAAATAAAAGTGGACAAAAATCGTGGACCTTCGCCCATGCACACTCGCAGCATTTCCAACATCTAGACTGTTGCTGAGCTCCGGACTGATTCAGCAGCAGTCCTGATTGGAAACACAGCAGTCAAGAGCATCCCAGAAGTCTATGCAGTTAGTTACAACTGCATAGACTAGAAAGGGATCAGACTGCAACGTCTGCAGGCTGGCCGGTTTTCACAGGGATGCAGGAAGGAAGGACTTATTGGGGATGTACTTTGCAGCTATACAGCAACAGAGGGACTTCACCACGAGATCAGGGACGAAGCTTGGAAGGCCCAAGTAAGTATTGCAGATGATATGTGTGTGTGTGTGTGTGTGTGTGTGTGTGTGTGTGTGTGTGTGTGTGTGTGTTGTTACAAGTTAAGTCACTCAGATCAGCAAAACCCAGTAGCAGCCAACTGCATTTAAGCAAAAAAATGTTCAGTTCTTAGATGTCTCAACCCAGCTGGCCATTAGTGTAGAAGCCGCATTGAATATTTATTACCTATCAAAGCATGTTTTCATATAGAAAAAAAAAGATTGACTGCAAACAAATACAAAAGATGAGTAGTACAATTAATGTAAGAAGCATAACGTATTTTGAATACTTGAAAATATAGCAGGTCTCCCTAAACAAAAGTAATAACATGGCATAAACCCCAAAAATGTATGCATGCAAGTTTGATTTGTTGATGAAATGTTGGTGAAACTATCAGCTCTGCCACTCAGAACAGTTTTATGTACTCAGAGTACAACGAAGGACCAGACATATACTGCTCCAAGAAACAATATTCATTTCCAACTTCTGCAAGTACATTGTGCACTAAATTACACTTATGAAAATTTAGAATATAGTATGGTCAAATATATTTCATTACCAAGCTTGTCATCCGAATGTTCCTGGTGTGATTATATGTCTGGAAAGATAGAATGTGAAGGAAATATCCTGTTCTCCCATCTCAAAGCAATCTGGCATATGTCAGGAAACATTCTTTTGATCCTGTAGTGGAAGAGACCCAGTCTGCACCTAAGAAATCACAGTACCTGCCGAACCTATAGCTGTGTGTGTGTGTGTGTGCGTACTGCCCCAGTTGCTACATACTGATGGCTAGAGAGAACACATGGTGGTGGGTACAGAATAACTCAGGCTTGAACCCTGTACCTTGGGAGCAGGTGGCAAGGGCCTGAATTCCCTACTCACCACCATTTGTAAAAAAAAAAAAAAAATGCAGATTTTTGCCTCATATTTGTTCTGTTCTGTTCCTCATAAAATCTGTGGTTTCTGTATTTTTGTTTCCGTGCAGTCATTAGTGTAATGGTACACTTGTAGCATTGTTGCCTGACAGCTACAGGCTCTCTGGTTTGATTCTTGGCTGGGGTGCCTTCTGTGTGGAGTCTGCATGTTTTCCCATCTTACAAAGATATATGTCTGGAGTGTTTCTCCCTGGGCCTCTGCTGAAAATTGGCTTTTGTTCCAAGTCAGACTTTCCTGGTTAACAAATATTAAATATATAAAAATAAGAGGCATTTGAATTTCATATTCTTCAGAAAGTACATGGTAACACAAAACCTTTTATTCTTGCAATTTTCTAAGTGTATAACATGGATATTTGAAATTTGTCCCTATTTTTGGGACTGTATTCCCCCATTATTGGCTTTGTCCAGGTTTTTTGTGCTAAGGTTAAGAGCTATGGTGAGAACTGAATTCACTGAATATGTTTGGGGGCTGTATTCCCCCATTACTGGCTTTGTCCGCGTGTTTTTTGCTAAGAGGTTGAGAGCTATGGTGAGAACTGAATCACTGAATATGTTTGGGGGCTGCATTCCCCCATTACTGGCTTTGTCCACGTGTTTTTTGCTAAGAGGTTGAAAGCTATGGTGAGAACTGAATCACTGAATATGTTTGGGGGCTGTATTCCCCCATTATTGGCTTTGCTCAGGTGTTTTGTGCTAAGAGGTTGACAGCTATGGTGAGAACTGAATTCACTAAATGGTAGACATTTAAGTTTTAGTCTTTCTGTTTTTCAAACAGCAGATTATTTGGCATAGTGGTATGTTGTTCTGATTGTTTTGCACAGGGTCCTGGGTTCAATATTTGGCAGTGAACTGTATGATAGTAACACAGCATTTTATTCTAGCAACTTTCCAACATTATACAAGCAATGTTTAAAATGTGTCCCTGGTTCTTGGGATTTTGTCCCCCCCCCATAAATGCTGGCTTTTTCAAGATTTCTTGTGCTGCAAAGTTCAGAAATACAGCTGAGTGTCGAGTAGATTTTACAAGAAACTGAGAGCTGCAGGGGAACAAAAGTCTAGTGCTGATTATGCTGAGTCAGTTTGCATTGCTAATAGCACAACAGGTAGTATACTTGCTTTTGATACAGAAGGCTGTGGGTTCTACTCTCACAGTAGTTAGATGCATTGCTGATACTGTACTGTGTTATAAAGGGGGTGGATGCTGCAGTCCTCTTTGGTGAAGATACCTAGTAACTATGAACCTATTATCAGTTTGCCATCCATTCCCTATTGCAATATTACTAGCTTATCATTTTTTAATGCAACATAGGCATGTTATTCCTCAAGGGCAAAAGGCACTTTATTTGTAGATGAAACAATGAAATATAAGTTTTTTGCTAGCAGCAACTTCCTCATTAGTTATAGATTTATTTAATGTGGAATTATTTAGATGACTTTTACTTCTTCAGATTTTGTGCATATTTACTGATACTGATGGACTGTAGAAGTTTGAGTAGACTTTTATGATGGAAATGTTCTGAACTGGGCAGTTTTGTCATTATTGGTGCATGCATTTTGTTTCATTGTTTACTGGAAAAATGTTCAAACGATAAATTTAAAATGTCGTCTAACAACTGTACTGTATTGTACAAGGAATATAATTTAATATAATCAGGAAGGTGTATCAAAGAGTTTGTGTATGTTTCGTGTGCAAGGGACCTATGATTTGAAAACAGCCCAAAGTTAATCTTTATCTGCCACTGGCAAACTGTATTTTCTTTGAATGTGGGTTTTAATGCTGTTTCAATGAATGTGAGTTTCAAGGACAGAGAAGTTTTAATGCTAAGTCCTTTTTCATTGTGAGACTGCATTGCTTTGTTTAGCAGATATATATTAGTGTTTGTGCTGTAAAATGCTAAATAAAACTTTCAAATCCAAATCATTGCAGAAGTAAAGCAGTATGCACATTACAGTGTTTATGGTAAATGGGGTGAAATAACCAAGAAATGGGACATTGGAATGGCTGCAGGGGGGAGGCTCCATTCAACCATGATTTTGTGAGGGGGGGAAGGGCAGCAAATTCATAGATAGCCCCTGCTGAACTATACCACTAAAATGTCCAGGTGTTTGCAGAATGAGTAGAGTTTTGCTTTTTATTTTTGGTTTGTTCCTCATATAATTTGTGGTTTTCTGGCAAATCATTTAGGAATGAAGTCACTAAATAATGACAGACATTGAGTTTCAGACTTCATAACCTTCAGAAAAATGCATGTTAAAGCAAGACCTGTTATTCTATCAACTGTCTTAAGTTTATACAAGAGCAATTTTTAGTACTGTTTGTATGTTCCCCCAGTATATTTGGCCTTGTCCAGATTTCCTGCATTAAGAGATTGAGAGGTACATGCAAATAAATCACTTTATAGAATTAGGAATATCCAAACCTCTCAACTGTCCCTAATTTTGGCTCAAATG
The DNA here is from genome assembly GCF_019279795.1 of Protopterus annectens. Taxonomy (NCBI): domain Eukaryota; kingdom Metazoa; phylum Chordata; order Ceratodontiformes; family Protopteridae; genus Protopterus; species Protopterus annectens. The sequence goes on along the minus strand of NC_056729.1, from coordinate 1,981,834,465 downwards.
TTGCTCTCCCCCTAATAATCCCTCCGCAAAATGGCAATTTTGGAAGAAAATGTGGAGGGTTTACAATTATAAATAACTGTAATGATCAGAGTTATAGATTACTTTTATTTCAGAAATGCATGTAGATTCTCTTATTTTGTCAGCTGCTCAAGTTAACAGTACTAATATTAAACAAGTGTCCCTTCTTTAACAGGTTCCCAGCTGCATTGTATGGCAATTTTATATTTTTGCATCATATTTTTAGTCTGTTTTACATAAAATTGTGTTTTTCTGGCAAATTAGTGGCAAATCTTTAAAGACTGAAGTTAGAAAATAATGGCAAACATTTGAGTTTCAGATTTCATACCCTTCAGATAATTCATGACAGTGCAAGACCTACTATTATTCTATTATCTTTCTAAGTTTATAAGAACCATATTTAAACATTGTCCTTATTTTTGGGCCTGTGTCCCACTTCTATGTATGGCTTTGTCCAGATTTCTTGCTCTAAGGTTGAGAGGTATGAGTGTTAGACCTACTACTATTCTATTATCTTTCTAAGTTTATAAGAGCTTGTTGTTGTTGTTTGTCTTTCGGCTTTTCCTGGTTAGGGGTCGCCACAGTTGAACTCTGGTCCACTAATGATTGGCAGTAGATTTTCACGAATGCCGAGGTGCCAGCTCGATGTCCAACCTTCAACAAAGGCACGCCCATTTACGCATGTCTTTCGAACACCACCCAACTGCGGGGAGGAGTTTATAGGAGCAATATTTAAAAATTGTACTTATTTTTGGGCCTGTGTCCCACTTCTATGTATGGCTTTTGTCCAGATTTCTTGCTCTGAGGTTGAGAGATATGTGTGTTAGAGCCATCAACATCAGCCATAGACATTTCAAATTGTGACATACTTTTTGCACCCCACTCCCCCATGTAGTGACTCTGGATGAGTCCAAGCAAGGCAAGGAGCAGTTATGCAGTGTAAGTGTGCAGAGTATTCCTCCACCCAAGGTAGATACGAGTACGACAGTGGCTTTTCATCTGTCCTTGATTTTGCAGAATGTTCTGGTTTTCTGTTATGTTTTTATACTGTTGATTTATGCTTCTTATTATTCAGAAAATGCATGCTGTCGCAGTGCCCTGTTGCTCTGTGTTTAAGTAGCAATGCTTTAATGACCATCAGGTAAGCTTGTTGGAGATTGTAAGATGCAAGTAAGCTTTAATAAGCATAATGTTAAAGAATTACCAACATTGAAAGCCTTTTTGTTGTTGCCATGCAGAGAATATTTACATAACTAGATAACGTATAAGCCTTAGGTATTGAAATGCATATGACAGTATTTGTAATAAAAGTTGAGCCCCACAAAGGCAGACACATCCTTGCATATTACATATGATACAAAAAAGACAAAGAAAGTCTTGTCATACCCTTTTAAAAGCAGGCAGTTTCAATGACCAAAGTGTAAACCACTCTACAAACCACTCTATTTAGTTGGACCAGATGAAGCTTAGTGTTTTCTTAAATAAAGAGGTAGTTTATGGTGTGTTGTCATGTTTTGTGTGTTAAAAATAAAAATAAAACCCTTTTGACTAAGAATGCAATTCCACAAGCTGCTGAGCTGGTAAACCCTAATGGGTCTTTCAGGAATATTCAGATAAGGAACTAACCTCTAAACTTTGGGATTGGCTCCTTGTTTTTCAATCTTTCAGATTTTTCTTCAGTCATCTTCCCTGGACGCTCCCATCATTGTCTGTAACTGCCTTTAAATAACTGACCTGTTAAATATATTGTATTAGAACAAGAACACTCATCAATCTACCTAGTTAACCAAATCAACTACTTGAAATGTCAACAAAGTGTCTTTATTCCTCCCACAGGGAAGGTATCAGAGAGAGAGAGAGAAAGAGAGAGAGAGTCCCCTAGATCTGTTAGCTAAAGTGATTTTATCTGGACTAATCCTTTGTACTCTGTTTAATTTTAAATGGCATGCTTTTAAAGATATGCATGCTATTGTTACACAGGGCCTGCAGTAACACCTCTGACTTTTGTATGGTGATCTGTCCCAGCTGTTGCAAATTGCAATTCTCTTGAACCTATGACAAGATGTGTACCCCTCTGGGATATTTATGTGACTCAAAGTGCATGTATATGACTGTCCTTGGAGATCCCCTATGTCTCAGCACTGTCCCTTCTTCCTCCATTTGATGGGCACATACCCGTCAGCTAAGGTGCTTGACCTTTCCTAACCTGGGCCAGAATGACAGTAGCAATGGTCATGTTACTTCTGCTCACCTTCTTGCAGCACTCTGTTGATGGCCAGTGGTGTTGTACACATCCTGTTCCTCTTAGTCCTATCTCTGCACCTAGCCATGCCATAGTGCACGTACAGGAGACATGGTGGTTTCCCCTGTAACATGTAAGCAGTCTGTTTGCATATACTACGGAATGCACCCCTGACTGCAAAATAAAATCTCATGCTCATGTGCTCTACTTCATGTCAAGGCCCAACCCCTGGCCAGTATCCTGCCCTTGTGCTCTGTTCTCTATTATGGTGACCTCCCCACAGCTGAATAGTAACCTGTAATGACCGTGTGTTCTTTTTTTTTTTTTTATCAGGCTGAGCCCCTTCTACTAGACAATAATCTGTCATGTTATCTCACCCAGTCTACTGGTTAGAGTCTGTTCCTGTTGAGTCAATGCTCCAATTGCATTCAGTGTAAGAGACATTATCAGTTATCTCATCTCCTTTCATTCTGCCTGTATCACAATACAAACTCTTCTCTATTTGCATCATGTTTCTGACTTGCTTACCTAAACATGGTCTCCCACAAAATGGCATTTGCACTTTTTTTTGTACTACAATGGCATTCATAACACCTTGATTATGAACATGAGGTCACAGTCCACTAGTCTTTGAATCACTACTTTAACACATTTAACTATTACTCATGGTTAGCACTGTTATGCTTGCTCCTTCCTGTTCCTGGGGCTAGGAGGTCAAGCGTACACTTTGCTCTTGCATGGATATTGTGAAGCCTGTAACACCACCTCTATGTGCTAGCGAGACACCTTCTATATGCAATGCTTGCTGCCAGATGATGCACATCACATGGTGTTCATAACAAGCAGTCATGAACACGATGCTACCAGTTTTCTCCTCATTCTGGCTGGTTGAGAAGATAATGGCCTCTTCAGGTGCTGTTTTCAGAAGGACACAAAAGTCTAGCTGTATAATCTGAACAGGGACTATGAGGAGCAGCTACTGGGCCATTATATGCCATCTTATTTATGACTGATAACTAGTCAGGGTGATGTGATGCCACTGACACCACCAGCTCTGGGAAGCAGTGTAGGCATCTGTATAGTAAACTATATAAGCACAACCCCAAAACTACTACACCAGTGGGAAATAGAGGTTATGCAGAAAGAACCAGCATCTTGTAGTAAGCGTTTTATATGCCATTAAATAAATTATCATAGAAATGATAAACAGGACATTGGCAACCTACAAACACTGGACCCATCCCAATTTGGCTTTATTAAAAGAAGGTCATGCCAAGTTAACCTGGTAGACTTCTTTGAGAGGGTCACCAAGGCAATGGATGAGGGTAAAACAGTGCAGACTGTGTATCTTGACCTGACTAAGGTATTTGATACAATACCCAAGTCAGGTATTGTTGACAGGCTCTCTGCTGGATTGCTGGATGGCTCACAGACAGGATCTAAGAAGTCAGGATCAATGAGACCTCCTCCACTAAGAGACTGGTCACCAACAGAGTATCCCAGGGTTCCATGCTGGGCGTACTCCTGCTTGGCATCTACTTCACAGACGTCAGAGCTAATGTTCAAGGTCTCTGGCTCACTAAGTTCAAAGATAACTGTAAATTGGTAGCTACTATAGATTCTCCACAAGACACCAACATCTTGCAAGTGAGTTTAATGCAGTCAAATGGCTGGTGCCAAAGCCATGCCTAAAGCTCAATGCCAAAACATGCATTATAATGCACTTTGAGAAACTGTCAACCCAAGTTAATTACTCCATCAATAAAATGCCCCTAAGAGTTGACACAGCAGTAAGGGGGATCTAGGAACATATGTAGACAGAAATATGGCCTTTGACCAAGACATAGCTAAGATAATAAGAAAATCATTCTATGTCACCCAGCATATAGGTAAGGGTATAGTATCCAGGTCCAAGGAAGTTTAGTGTCACTAAATTAGGCTTTTATCAGGTATATCATTGAATACCATGATCCCTTTTGCATGTATCTAATCAACCAGAAATCTTAAAAAGATGTCCAAAAAGCAGGCCAACTAGTACATATTCAAAATAACAAGTTTAATCGCTCAAACAAATGATAAGCGCTTTCATTTCAGTTATATAAATTTCCTCAGATAAAATGTAGCCTCACAGTATCCTCCATTTAAATAAATAAGATAATTAAAATACATAAGTCACTCCACTTTAAGACACCCCCCCCCCCAAATTCTACCAATCATAAAACGTTAAAATAAACACATACCCCCACAAGGTAGAAAACATAATTAACAATACCAAAGTTGTTATTCATAAGATTCAATGTACTTATAAATAAATTTATATATAAAACAGATAAAAATTAACTCATTGATTCAAAGCTTTCATTTTTAAAACACTTTTAATAGAAATGTTATCATTTAAGCCCGGCCAATGATTTGCATTATCAGGATAATTCAGGCCATGAATACCCTGTCCTGCATAGACCACCCAAAGGTTCTGTCTCTGTATTCAGTCTCCTACAGGCTGCTGACAGGGAATCTTTGCCTGGCTTACAGGTCTTCCTCAGTCCCAGCCCTGATGGATTTTTTGCACATGTGCAAAACAAACAGCACCAGAAACACTAGATCCAGGGATCTGAACTTCACTTGTGACATAAATGGAATATGCTGGAGAGACAGATATGTGTCCCAAAGGATCCCCACACTATGGAATAAGCTCTCTATCCATGTAAAACAGAGTTCATCCTTAACCTTATTCAAACTAAACCTTGATAATTGGATGGGAAATTGTAAATTTAACATTGGTCTGGCCCCAATGTCCCTGTGTAGAGAAGCCGTTAATAAGAAAGTATTATCCTAACAAACACACCCCTACAAATCTTTAGTTACCTCCCTACTCACATGCCCCCTCCACATAGATGACCATGATACTCAGGACCCAAATGGTTTGGGGTGTACAGCTAGGCTTGTAGGCTTGTAAGGGCCTTAATTATTGTTACCCTAGTAACAACCTATAAATCTATGAATCTATATTGGATCTTGCAAACCTATATACAATGCAATACATTTTCTGGCTATTGTTTGGTCTTTTTCTTGCCTTCTGCTAGAGGGGGCTTGAAGGGGCACATTGTACCAGTGTCTGTTTTACTTATTTATTTATTTTATGCAGCCAAGGAGATCATCTTTAGCAGTGAGGCCTGTCTAAGGAGATATGGCAGGCTGTCCAGGCAGTGGAGTATGAATAGTATATCTACTTCTGTCACTTAAATTTAAAATCCAGTTTGCCATATGCATCTGTACTAAAGTATTGCAACATGAAATCCAATTGATAATATGAAGTTGTGCTAATGTGTTATATTCTTTCTTTCTTTCTTTCTTTCTTTCTTTCTTTCCTTTCTCAGTCTTTCTGATTTATGCCCTTCTTTCACAGGCTCACCTGTGGTACAGGATGTGAATTAGTGGTGGCCAGCTGTATCCAACCAATTTGCTTGCTACTGGATTTGCAGTGGTGTCCAGGCTTGTTGCTCAACATAGGGATGAAGTGTACCATAAGGGAAGCAAGGAGGGCTTACTGGTGGCCTCCATGGCCATTTCTCAGAAAGAGGGGGATGCAGGTTCCTTATCTTAGAGTGGCCCAATAAGAGTACCTCTGAGTCACCTAGCATTGTGTTCAGTGGTTAGTTATTTCAATTCCTGCTGCTACAGCTGTTTCTTCAATTTTGCATTATGCAATGTGGCACTCAGCACAAATATTTTGCAGCAGGTTTTTGGAGCATACTGCAGCATAACACATGACATGCTAAAGCAATGGGAGCATCCCTTTAGTTATTCAAATATATGTTTCACAACGTTATGTGTATCTCTGCCATTGTCTGGGATTGTGAATGGGGTCATCTTCTACAGCTTCAAAGCATGTCTACTGCTACTCCTATCATAATCTCTGCACCAAAAATCCCTAGTATTCAGATTACCTGTGCATGGTGGCAGAGTGCACCTGCTTTGTACATTGCTGACTCATTCAGCCATGCTCGATTTCATGCTGTGAATAAGCCATGAGCTTCATTTATATGGACTGCACAATGTGTTATTTTTCTCCTTGCCTGACTGCATTGTCTGAATCAACTACACTCTCTGCACTGTCACTACAGGCACTAATGTGAAATGTGCATTACACTAAACCTATATGAATAAAACATATGACCTTTGCAATACAGTAACAAACTATATGTGTGTGTGTGAACGCATTATCAATAAATGAACAGGCACATCATCGACACAGACAAAATCCCATGACTTCACAAATAATCGAAAACTCAGTAAAATATACATAGCCCTCCATGTGGAAGACATACAGCCCACACCTCCTGCTACTTATATATACCAACTCTGACTGTCTGGAAAAGGGAAAATTCCTTAAATTCCACTGTTAAGCAACCTCACACTAACATCATCTTTGTATGTTTAATAATCTGTGAATAGGTTAAAAAAACTAACTCTGCTGCAGATCAATGAAAGCACACATTTGATGAAAAAAGCTACATACCCCCCCCACACATAAATATAAAAAATACATAATGCACATATATCTATGTAAACATATATGTATACACACATATATATATATATATATATATATATATATATATATATATATGGGGTCACTACTAAATCTCGAATTACGGAATCTCGAGACTCTGAAGTCCTAAGACCAGAATCTTGGGATTCCGTAATCCCGAAAGTAAAAAAATAAATAAATGTAAAAAAAATAAAAGATTTAGACAGGTGTATGCAGGAGGGAAAGCCCCCTGCACCCCCACACCCCCTGCACTTAAATATACCAACTCCAAGATTGCACTACAGTGGAGTGAATGGCATAATTTCCGTTCCGCTCTGCATGGCACTATTTTGCCATTCACTCCACTGTGGTGCGATCTCGGAGTTGGTATATTTAAGTTGCAGAGGGTGTGGGGGAGTGCAGGGGTGCTTGCCCCCCCCCCCCCCACATATGCTTTCAAAAATGTTTTTTTTTTGTTTTCGATATTACGGAATCTCGAGATTCTGGTCTTCGGGATTCAGAGTCTTGAGATTCCGTAATTCGAGATTTAGTAGTTATCCTATATATACACATATATATATATATATATATATATATATATATATATATATATATATATTTTTTTTTTACAGATAGATATAGATATGTCTGTGTGTGTGTGTGTGTGTGTGTGTGTGTGTGTGTGTGTGTGTGTTGTGTGTGTGTGTGTGTGTGTGTGTGTGTGTGTGTGTGTGTGTGTGTGTGTGTGTGTGTGTTCAAGCAGGTATACACACATGCACACATATTCATTGTCAAAGTAAACTACAGCAGAAGTACAGGCAGCCTGGCATCTGCTGTATTCCTTGATGTGTCAGAAGCATTTGGCACAACCTTTTATACTAGGATGAGTGAAAAACTTGCTTTACTATGACATCACCACAGTCCTGATTCAAAAGCTACCCATCCAATAGATCACAGGCTGTAAAATGGCAAAAACACTTTCTCATCCTTTCTCCCTGTTTTTAGGAATCTTCCAGGGATGCATTCTTGACCCCCTAATCTTTAATATATACATTAATGACTTACCCACAGCCAGTAAACATTCCACTGTTGTATAGTAAGAAGATGACTTAACAATCATCTGCACAGCTAAAAGCCTTAGGAGTTTCAAAAGTGAATCCAAGAATCTCTCAGCTCCATCACAGCCTGGCTTTCCAGCTTCCAACAGTTCCTGAATCCCTAATATTTATTTATTTATTTTGTTTGCCAGGTAATGTCCGACTGGGCATGAGGCCCATTTTTAGCAGAGGCCCGGGGAGAAAAGCTCCATACATACAAATAGATAAAAGTATTTAACAATCAAATTGAACATGTATTAATCAACAATGTACAAAGCAAGTCAGTAAAGAAATTAGTTATCTAACAATAATTAGCAAATAATTAACAAATTTAACAAAAAATGACACAGTTAGTGATAAAAGCTGATTGCATGAGTTAGTTGTGAGAACAGAGTGATACAGTAATTGCAAGACAGAGAAATGCAGTCTATATAACCGTTAAAGATAATGCAGTATATGTGTATATATTGCTAACTGAAACTGAGTTTAGAATCAAGATAGCCTTCAGCAGTTAATAGTTGTAGCTGTGAGAATGAGCTAGTTTGGGTAATGTAAGGGAGTAGTAGGTAGCTTAACCAGGAGTTTGGCAGGAGCAAAGCAAGTGTTTTGCTAGATGTTCCTTAAGGAGGTTTTTAAACTGATGAATGCTGGGGTTTTTAGCCATAGGTTGAGGAAGAGTGTTCCACAGTTTGGCAATTTTATGGGAAAAAAGTGTGGTGCCCTGTGTGTTGTGGGCTTGGGTAATCTTTAACAATAGTTTATGTGAGGATCTTAGAGCTCTAAGATTGCTGTTGGGTTGGACTAGATTGGTGAGTGCTAGGCAGTTGTTAGGTTTGTAAATTATATTGTGGGCTATGGACAGTTGGTTAAATGTTAGAAGGTTTGGTAGTTCTAATCAATTAAGTTGGGAGAGTACAGAGCACTGGTGGTTTCTGTAAGGGTGGCTTGGGGCAAACTTGGCGATTTTGTTGTAGCATGATTCCAGATTATTTAGGCCAGATTTACAAATGTTTGTAAATACTATGGAGCCATAGGGAAGGGTGGCGAGTAGATGTGTGCAGGCAGCGGCTAGTCTGGCGTCTGTAAGGTAAGGTTTAATTCTGTAAAGGGTGCCAAGTTTGGAGTGGACTTTTTTGATGGTGAGGGAGATGTGGGTGTCAAACCATAGGCTATCGTTGTTTGTGACACCTAGAAGTTTGGCTTGGCTGGTGGGATCTATTTTGGTTCCGTTTGTGGAAAGGATAGAAAGTGGAGTCAGACATGTTTTGGGTTTATTGTAATTGAAGACAATTAATCTGGTTTTGTTTGGGTTAAGTATGAGTTGATAGCTAGTGAGGTAATTTTCTATGTCCTGGAAAGATTTTTGCATTTTTGTTTGTAGGTCCTGGGGGGTAGAGGCTGTGCAGATTAATGTGGCATCATTGGCATATTGGACTATGCAGGCTAGTTGGGTTGAAGAGCTGAGGTTGTTAGTAAAAAGTGTAAAGAAAAGGTGGACAAGTATGGATCCTTGGGGTACACCAACAGTGATAGGTAGAAAGGGGGACAGGGTGTTCTCCCATTTGGTGCCTTGCTGATGGTTAGAGAGATAACTATGGAACCAGGACAGGGCTGTTGTATTTAGGCATGGGATGATAGTTTATTTAGTAGGATTTGGTGGGAGATGGTGCCAAAGGCTTTTGACATGTCAAGGAATATGGATGAGACCATTTGCTCTCAGTTTATAAGATCTTGAATGGTGTTTGTGAAAGATAGCAGGGCAGTACTAGTGCTATGTTTTGGCCTAAAGCCATATTGTGTGGGGGAGAGGAGTTTGTGATTAATGAGGTGAGCAAGGAGTGAATGCATTTTTCTGAGATTTTGGCCAGAGGGGAGAGTAAGGCTATGGGACAGTAGTTAGTTAGATCCTTAGATGGGCCGCCTTTGTGTAGGGGAATGATGTGGGATATTTTCCATAGATGGGGTACATAGTGTTCAGAGATAGAATGGTTGATTAGGACTGATATGGGATAGGTGATTGATGGGCAGCAATTTTAAGGAATTCATTAGGTAATTTATCAGCTGCTAGAAAGCAGGGTTTGAGTTTGGAAAAGACAGATTTTATGTAGTTTGTTTGGATTAGGGTGAAAGAGAAGGGGCTGGGGGAGTCAGAAGAAGGAAGGGGTACAGTGAGAGGTTGATTAGTCGGATTACCAAAAAGAGATGTGACTGAGTTAAGGAAGTGAGTATTAAATTAAGTAGGGGTATAACCTGGGTTGAGAAGCTTGTTAATGTTTTTCCAAAAATTTCTGGTTTAAATTGGTGGGTTTGCTGATCTGAAAGGAAATAGTTTTGCTTGTCTATTTTTATCTGTCTCTTGGTCTAGTTACATAGCTGCTGCTCTGTTGTGTGGTCTATGTTATTTTTGGTAGTGTCTTAAGTAGACCATGCCCTGTCTCTTTGCTTCAGCAGTGCTAGCCATGGTATGTGCCAAGTTTGTGCTCTTATTTTTCTTGTGGGTGCTAGATTGTTGAGTATTTTAAGAAAGGTATTGTTGAAGTAAAGGACTGTCTGATCAAGTGGGAGGTTTCTTAGAGGTAACCAGTTACTTTGCTGAAAAAAAATAATTGAAAGTGGAGGGGGAAAAGTTTTTTTTTTTTTTGTTCCTGATAAATTTATATATTGTGATGGTTTGTGTCTGAATTTGTTTTCTGTACAGGAAGGTAGGTGAGTGTTTATCTAGCCAGGTCGGACAGGATATGGTTTGGGTAAAATTGAAGAGATTTAAGAAACTGGAGGGGCTGTCAGTGTTGCAGGAATGCCAATCTAGGTTAAAATCACCCAGGATAATGGTTTCCTGTCTGAAATTACTTGATGCCCAGGCAAGAAGATTCACAATTATGGGTAGGTTGTTGCTAGGGGGAGGTAGGTGTTTATGATAATAATAGATTTGTTAGGGTTTTATTACTAGGCGTGTTGTTAGGGTTTCAGAGTTAGGTAGTTCAGGAGGGGCACAGTTCAATAGTTCCAATTTGAGTGTGTCTTCATACATAATAGCGACACCACCACCCCTTTTGTTTGGTCTGTCTAATCTAATTATGTTATATGCGTTAGAAATAATTTCCTTGTCTTTGATGTGGGGCTTTAGCCAGGTTTCGGTTATTGCTGCAATGTTAGGTAAGTACGAGTTAAGGGTTACATGGAATTCAGTAATTTTATTTATCATACTACGGAGGTTAAAGTTTATGAAGACTAGGTCTGTGTTGTTGCTCTTTGGAAGGGAGTCGTGGTTAGTTGTATCTTAGGGAGAGATTGGTGGAGGGCCGGGTGGGGAAATGGTTCAGTAATGAGGGGTATGGGTGAGAGGGCCAGGGTTGGTGTGGATGTCAGCCTAGAGTTTAATTTATGTTATATTGTATAGAGTGAGTTGTCTGAATTTATTGGCAAGTTTTAGATATCTGTGAGTTGAAGGCTAAGTCCTATGTGTGGGTAAATGTTTGAAAGGTAGGAGGAGAAAGGTAGTTGTGTTGTAGAGCTGTGATCTAATGACTGCATATGTGTGGGTGTGACTGTTGGAGGAGAATAGAGGGACAGTAGGTGATTGAAGGTAAATGATGGTAAATGAATGCGGGGAGGTGGAGCTAAGGAAGACGTACAGTAGGTGGAGTAGGAGAGTATTGGCTAGCAAGGAGTTAAGGTGGGACATAGTGGATGGTTGAAAAGGTGTAGTGTGGAGGTGAGGGGAAAGGGAGGGGATTGAGGCAGGTGTTGTATTGGCTGGAGGCAGAAGGGGGTGTGTTTTTTTAGGTATAAATCTAGGGAAAGAGGATATGTGTGGGAATGGAGGTAGGGTAGGGGAGCGGAGTGAGCTCGGAGTGAAGCAGAGGACAAATGGAGCAGGATGCATCGGTCTGCAAGCAGCCGTGAATTTCAGAGACAAAGCTGAGAAAAAATACTGTCTCCACAGGCATTGTTAAATTTGCAGGAAATAATATGTTAACAGCTGTCAGTGCTGCATGAGATAGTTTTGGTAGAATGTAAACCATATATTGTCAGGTGAACAAAACTCCAAAAGCTGAAATGGGAATTTGTTACCTACTTGGGAGTAGAGTGGAGAAACTAGGTGAGTAAAGCCAAATGTTGATACTGTATGAAGTGAACCCTTGGTTTAAAAAAGAGAGGATAGAGGCAGGAAAGTTTTGGCCTTTAGCACCCTTTCTTGAAGTGAGTTAGGTGCCAAAGTGAAACAGAGACTAGGGAGAGAGATGCATACGCATATGGGGGTGGAAGAAAGGTGGTGGTGATGGTGGGGTTAGTAAGCCGAGAAATATGTGTGCACATCACAGCCTAGATTAATTTGCACAAAAACAAATGCTTTCAACACCAGGTGAGGAAGAAGCAATTGGGACATGTACATAAAGCTTGTGATGGTGTTTTTCTATTTTTCTTGGTTTCCTCCTGTCCTTGGCTAGACAGTAATCGTTGTATCTCTTTGAGGGTCAGTAGATAGAATGTCAGTCAGGTATATTCAGGGTTGGGGGGATTGAGGTCACTTTTCCGTGTAATTAACTACTGTAAAATAAAATGAAAGAGAGATGTAATGAAAATAAGGTAATGAACATAAGGTGGTAAAAAAAAATATTAAATCTCTAGAAGAGAGAGAGCAATTAATGAAGAGGTAGTGAATATTAGGGGAAAGCAGAAAGAGTGAAATCGAAGGCAAAGGAATGACAGACGCACAAAGAAAAATAAATACAGAGTGAAAGTTGCAGGCTGGAAGGTGAGAAAGAAAGGTAGAAAGCCTGGAGAGAGTATTCCTGGGTTTACAGGTACCAGTAGAAAGGAAAGACAAGACTAGCAAGACTTGAGGAGATAGAAAGGAGAGTAGCTTAGTTTACAACACAGATATGGAGAAAGAGGCCTTTAAATAGATACTGGGAGGGGGGGAAACACACAGGTAACTCCACAGGTAACACACAGATAACAGAAGAATGATCAAGGGAAGCATGTCTTTACTCTAACATTTGGAGTCCGCAAAAAGTAAGAACACAAAACATAGTAAGGTCAAGGGATGCTAACATTTAGCCAAGCTGGAATAAGCAGAAGGAAAAGAGAATGCAGTTGCCAATACACAATTACTACATGCAGAAATTCTACAATATAAACAGATTAGGCATTCTAACTATACAGCACTATCAGACTATGCCTTCTAACTGTACAGCAGTACTGGTGATTTCTCCTGTCCACCTGGTGAATCTGGGCATACTGGGGCAATGCAGCAACTGCCTCATGTACACAGACAACCTTCTCCTCCTACCACCCAACACTACAACCTGGGAAAGATGTACTTACATAGCCAAACTGGAAGCAAAGCTCTCTCCAGCCAAGATTGTGCTAGATAGTCAAGAGGAGAAGGTTAACACCTGCACTACACCTCAAGCAACACATAGCCCTTCAAAACCCACACCATCAACCCCCACACATAGCAACACTAAACCCACATATGCAGAGGCCCTTAACATTAACCTGCCCAAGCAACAAGGACCTCCAAAGCTGAAACGCAAATAAACACCAGTCACAAAAAAAAGTGACACATAGCTCAACACCAGTGTGCCACCCAACAACAGCCCCTAAGGCAAGACAGCGTACCCAAGACTTTAGTCATAGGTGACTCTATAGTCAGGCACACTGATATCCCACTCACCAAGCTGAGCAAGGAGAAAATTACAGTCAGCTGCCTGTCGGGTGCCAGGATCCGCCACATAATGCTTGCACTCAAGTCACTCCAGAAGTACAAATACGACTCTGTCATTGTCCATGTTGGAGTGAATGACTTGAGATGTAGCTCCCTGGACTTCATGAAAAGAGACATAGAAGAGCTCTCAGATCATGTGGCCCAGACAGGTATGACCCTAGCCCTGAGTAACATCCTGCCTTCGCCCAGAATGATACCACAGTATAAGGACAAAATGATTGACTTCAACAATTGGCTAAGCTTCTGGTGTCTTTCAAAGGGGATCCAGTATCTGTCTGCCCGGAATGACATGATCGACAAACCACGATGCTTTGCCAGAGATGGTCTGCACCTGTCACCCCTGGGATTCAGGTTACTGGCTAAAGCTCTTACCCCCCCATAGTGCCTTTTTTAGGCAAGGTTCAAAGGACAAAACCACCACCGTAACAGATAAAAGCATGCAAAATCTGAAGGTAATGCTATTCAATGCTAGAAGTCTAAACCTCAAAATGCACTCTCTTGAGGCACTCCTAAAACTGGAGAACATCGATAACTGTGTAGTAACTGAGACCTGGTTCAAGACTCCAGAGAGCACCCCTGCAATACCAGGCTACAACTATTAACACACTTTTCGGCCACCAAACCAAGACCAAAACATGAAAGGTGGACAGAGGAGTGTCCATATTCACCAAGGATATTCACACCTCCAGGCTAGTTACCCAACACAATGCATCTGAAATTCTCCAGGTGCAACTAACACTAGGTAAGACTGCAATCCAAATTGTAGCTTGCTACAGATCCCCCCCCCCATACCTCAACATTCTCACTATACCTTTCTAAACGTACTGGAAAATATTAAGATACAACCAAACACCCTAATACTGGGTGATTTCAACTACCCTGCCATTAATTGGAAAAACTACTCGGGTACCAACACCTTTTCCCAATGGTTCTTGGAATTCATAAATTCCAACGCCCTGGATCAACTAATCCATTGTCCCACCAGGGGCTCCAATATCCTAGACCTGGTCATTACCAACATGGGAGATAGATGGTCCACACCAGTGGTCACCCTTCATAGGTCAGGTCTGACCATAAGCAAATCACCCTTGACATCCACATCCCACCCCCCATAAGGAAACCTCCATAAAAAACTTCTCCAAAGTCATCTTCATGCTACTTAAGTCAGAAGTGACAAACATCATGGCACTCATGCAGACGGGAGCTGAAAGTTCAACTGCTGAATCCTACACTAAGGCACTGTACGAGCACATCCACTCGTGCATGAATCGTGCCATCCCAAATAGAACCAAGACACTCTCCTCCAAAAAAAAGGAAGCCAACCTGGTGGTCACCTGCCATAAACAAACTATACAACAGAAGGAAGAAACTGTTGCAGAAAAGGCAAATCCCAGGATGCAAAAAACACCCTTACCATCCTCAGTAAGAAGCTGAGATCCCTCATAAAATCCTCCAAAGCTAGTTATGAAAATAAAATTGCCAAAGATTCCAAAGACAACCACAAGGCATTATGTAGTTATGTCAAGAATCTAAATGGCAATGCTCAGATCTGCTCTGAGCTACAATAGAATGGCATTAAATATACTGATCCCAAGGATATTGCCAATATCCTGACAGATCAATTTAGTGCCAACATCACCCCCCTCTCTCCCCCTAAAGGGCCCATCTTAATACCAGAAGATTGCCAAATTCCAGTAATCATGGCCACACAGTTAGAAACCACACTCTCAAAAGCTAAGAATACAGCATCCATGGGACCAGATGACATCCCGGGCTGTGTACTACATGAACTACAAAATGATCTGGCACCTCACCTAAGTGTCATGTTTAATCATAGCCTCACCTCAGGCTTCATGCCCACTGAATGATGCACAGCTACAGTTATCCCACTCCACAAGGGGGGGATCCACCTTGGATCCTGGAAACTACTGTCCCATCAGTCTGATGAGGCTGATCTGTAAGGGCATGGAACCAATTATCATGGAACTTATAAACAAAGACATTGGCAACCTTCAAACACTGGACCCCACCCAGCTTGGGTTCGTGAAGGGCCGATCTTGTCTCCTGAACCTGACTGACTTTTTTTAATCAGTCTTCAGCGCTGTGGATGAGGGTAAGGCAGTCCACACAGTCTATCTGGACCTCACCAAGGCCTTCGACACCATCACCCACTCTGGAATCATAGATAAATTTACTAAGCTAGGCATAAATCCCTACGTCACTCGATGGGTTGCCAACTGGCTTACTGACAGAACCCAGACTGTAAAAGTAGACGACTCCAAATCCAGCTCCAGACAAGTGACAAGTGGAGTACCTCAGGGTTCAGTCCTGGGACCACTCTTGTTTGGCATCTACTTCTCTGAAGTACAGGCCAACACTAAGTAAGGGACACTGGCTAACAAAATTCGCAGATGACTGCAAACTTGGAGCCATTATTGAATCCCCAAATGATGTGGATATTCTACAAAAGGGCCTTGCAGAAACAGATGCTTGGTGCCAGAGCCATGGGCTCAACCTTAATGTGAAGAAATGTATAGTTATCCCCTTTGGGAAAAAATATGTACCCATGAATTACCACATAGGTGGCAGTACACTAAACACTGAAAGTGTGATGAGAGACTTAGGGACACAGGTGGACAGTGGTCTCACCTTCAAAAACCACATCGCCACAACAGTCAGGAAATTCTTCTATGTGGCACACCTTATCACTAAGGGCTTTTCATCCAGAAAAAAGGAGGTCATTGTCCCACTGTACTCATCTCTCATTAGACCCATTATAGAGTACAACGCCCCATTTGGTATGTACCTCACAAGACATCTGCAACAGCTGGAAAGGCCGCAGAAATACCTCACTAAAATAATCACAGGCCTAAAGCATTTGCCCTATGCTGACCGTCTAAAAAATCTCCAGCTATACTCTGTGGCATATCATCTACTCAGAGGTGATCTCTGCTTAACATACAAGGCCATGTCAAACCCTGAGCTGTTGGACATGCTCCACTTAAAGAAATCTCAATCCCTCAGAGCCACATGCTCCAGGAATCTAAACCTTGTCATCACAATGAACAAAACATGCTGGAGGGATAGGTTCCTGACCCAGACACTCCCCATACTCTGGAAGAGACTGCCCATACATGTCAAGCAGAGCGCCTCTTTGGACCTCTTCAAAAGGAACCTTGATGATTGGATGGGAGATAGGAAATTCACCCCGGGGATCACATCAGTCATCTGCTAGACAGGGGTCCAGGGAAGTAAATATTGTGGGAAGAAATTTTTGGGGAATTGTTTGGCTAGGCTTGTATAGGTCCTAGGGCCGATAGCCTAGTACCAACCTATGAACCTATAAGCAAGAAAGCAGCAGTAATTACAGCACAGATCTGAAGAAAGGGCCCTTTAAGCAGGCACTGAGAGAGGAGAAAGCACACAGATAAAAGCAGAATGGTCAAGAGAAGCAAGCATTTACTCAAAAAATGTGGAGTAGGCAAAAGGAAGAGAGAATACAGAACATAGCAAGTTCAAGGGATGCTAGTGTTTAGTTAAGCTGGAATAAGCAGAAGGAAGAGAGAATCCAATTGTAAATACCCAATTACTATATACAGAATTTCTACAATATAAAGAGTTTATACCTTCCAATTGTACAGCAAAACAAAAAACAAGCATGGAGCAGTTAATAAAACAGACAAGATTCCAACATTTTTCAGCAGATAATACACAGTGCTAGGTTTCCGCATAAATCAAATGAAATCAAGCAATTAAAGATTAGTGCTAGTACTATCCAATAAACAAGTCAAATGGGTAACTACTGAGGGTCTACACACTGGCAGAATATAATACAAATGCCTGGAAGTCTATTTTGTTTCAGGAAAAGACAAACAGAAGCAGGACAGTACAGGTAAGGCACAAGGACTAATAATCTAAAGTAATCCTATTTACCCCCCAAATCTCTCTTTCTCTGTCCAGAAAATAATCTTCACCCTAACCTGCTCAAACAGTACAAAAGAGAAATAGTATCCAGTACTAAGTTGCTAGGAGTCACCATTGATGAACAAGTAAAGCTTGGCTACCATATAAAAGAATCAATCAATAAAATCCATCAGAAGCTAGGCTTATTGTACAGGATAGCTTCTTGCCTTAATATTTTAGCTTCTTACACCTCTCTACATTGCTCCAGTACTGAATTAACTTATAAGCTTCATAATCCAACTTCCTTGAGTAATGCTATAATGTTTGTTTGTGTCTTTTAGCTTTTCCCGGTTAGGGGTTGCCACAGCGGAACTCCAGTCCGCTAATGGTTGGCAGTTGATTTTTATGTACCGGCTTGCCAGGCCTGACGCAGAACCTTCAACGAAGGTACGCCCATTCACGCATGTCTCCACGCAGAAGATGCTCTAGCTGAGAATCGAAACGGACAGTGTCTTACTGTGAAGCAACTAAATTCACAAAATTTGCCACCAACTTACCTTATAAAGCACACAACTGCCTTGCTCATAAAAAAAAAAACCTTTCATGGTTAGAACTACCCATTCCTTATCCTTCTCATAGCTACTAACCACATACTAACTCACCTATATACCTGACAAATGTGCAATCCTAATCTGCATTCTTCAAAGTTACTCCCCAAACAGGCATCTTTACCCCACAAACAAGCTCCATATAACCCCAGCTAGTAATATAGCTAGCCACTGTGTGCACTCCTCCTATGTAGCAAGACTATAGAATTCCTTGTCTTTATTACACAGATGAAATGACAATAATAAACGTGTGAAAACTTGCTCAGACAACACTTACTGGACACAAGGCTCAGCTCTTGTTCAAGATCAGGCTAACCCTGCACTGCCTTTACCTTTCTACACAGCTTTTTCTACATCTTTTCTCCTTGCTCACATGACATTTTCTAAAAGTATTAAATGGAATATACAGCAGGCCTGCCCCATTCTGTTTCTTGTTTCACTTTTTCTCCTCTTTCCTGCTACTCATATCTCACACTCCTTACTATTTTATTCTACCCCTTTTCTCTCTTCTCCAGTTCTGCTATCTTGCTGTCTGTTATTTCGCTACTCTTTCCCACTGTACATTCCCAAATCCATTTAGTCCTTCTCTTCCAGACTCTTCTCTCCTTGCCTTTTCTCTACACAATCTTTATGGCTATTATCTGTGAAATCCTTTCTATAACCTCTGTACTGCAATGCATATTATCCCTATCTGAGCTCTGGTACTGCTATGCAACTCTATATAAATGTGGCTGATTTTTAAAACTGATCTACCGTAAATCTGTAATTGTGAAAAGTGTCAATGCGATTATAAATCTGTAGTGTTATTCTGCCTTTGCTACTGCTTATTAATAAGCTTGCTCTCTGTTGCATTGTCCTATTAGGAAATTTTTTCTCTTTTGTATACTTTGTCTCTTTCATATCCATGTAGGGAGCTTTTCCTCCTGGACCTACGATGAAACGGGGTTTGCTTTTGCTGACCCTGTCGGACTATCCCAGTATGTAAATAAATACTCTTTAGATGGATATTGGTGAAGTAAGAGTTCGTATTTTTTTCTTGTTTCAGTTCACAGACAGGTAGGACATAGGGATCATGGAAATGGCAGTGGTAAGTGAAGCTGGACATTACCATTGAGTGCAGGGTAGTGTTTTCAGTGAAGACGATTAAAAAAGGCGTAAACTTGTTTGAAAGGCTGGAGTTAGGTAAATTGTTATTGATTGATCATTTGTTATCAACAAAATACTGGGAGCAGAATAATGAAATTTTGTTAGCTTGATTACTAATGCACACACTTTTGCATGTTGTTTGCTTGTATTTATGCTACATACCCAGAAATGAAAGTTGAATGCTAATAATTAGAAATGTATATTCACAATGACCACAACAGAATGTTGATTGGATTTTATTTAGTGATTTATTTCTACTAGTTACAAACAATGTTTTTTTTTTTTTTGAAGTTGTACAGACCTTTCAAGGAGGGAAAGAAAGGAATCTTTTGTGTTTTTTTAGGAACTGAAAGGGACAGGTGGATATTACAGATTATACAGAAGTTTAATACATTTTATTGATTACTTCTAGTATTTTCTATTTTAGACATTAGAAAACATTTATCCTTTTTATTTATTTATTTAACATTTGTTTAACAGGAAAGTGTGGCTGGGACAGAGCCCATTTTCACTGGAGGCCTGGGAAGAAACACTACAGAAGTCTTTAAAGTAGAAGTCAGTGCCTATCCTCCCATAACCCCCTTTTACCATTTTTGCACATGGGAACGGGATGTCACATCAACAGTGATTATCATCTAGAGCCAATACTCACACCACTGTGTGGCTAGTCTTGCCACAAGTGTTGTTCCACACACACACACACTCACACACACACACACACACACACACACACACACACACACACACACACACACAAACACACACACACACACACACACACACACAAACACACACACACACACACAAACACACACACACACACACTCACACAGTCACACCTATGGCCAATTTAAGTGTCAAATCCACCTACTGCATGTCTTTACACTGTGGGAGGAAACAAGAGAACCCAGAAAAAACCCACAAGAACACAAGGAAAACATGTAACCTCTGCACAAAAAGCATGAAAACCAAGAATTGATCTGGAGAACTGCTTGTTGTGAGGTGACAATATGGCCCTTTGTGTCACTGTGCTGCCAAAGGCAGTCTAACCTTTTTAAATAGGTTCATAGGTTCATACTAGGCTATCTGCCCTAGGGCATTTATAAGCCTAGCCAGAGTGTATTTGGCTTTTGCCACCCATTTTAAATTAATTTTGCTATGCCCTTTTTCGAGGTTAGTATACTGTGCCTCTGTCTAACAGTGACACAGAAGTGATACCCAGGGTAAACCTACGATCTCCCATCCACTCATCAAGATTCCTCTTGAAGAGAGTCAATGAGGGACTCTGCCTAACCTGGACTGGAATTTTATTCCAGAGTGAAGGGAGCCTCTGGGTTATGAATCTGTCCCTCCAGCATGTCCTATTTATTTCAGTGCTGAGGTTCTAGTCTCGAGCGTGTAGCTCGATGGGATTTGGATTTTCTGAGGTGCAGCATGTCCATTAATTCCGGGTTGGACATGGCTTTATATGTCAGGCACAGATCGCCTCTGAGCAGGCGGTATGCCACTGAGTAGAGCTGGAGTTTCTTTAACCGGGTAGCATATGGCATTTGTTTTAGCCCTTTGATCCTCTTGGTGAGGTACTTTTGGGGTCTTTCCAGTTGCTGCAGGTGTCTGGTAAGGTACATCCCAAAAGGGGCATTGTACTCAATTATGGGCCTGATGAGGGATGAGTAAAGAGGCACGATGACCTCCCCTGATCTAGATGTGAATCCCTTCATGATTAGGTGGGCTATATAAAATGTTCTTCTAACCACTTTGGCCACGTGGTTGTCAAATGAGAGATTGCTATCAACTTGGGTCACCAGGTCCCTAATTACTTCTTCTGTACTTAATGGATTACCACCTATGTGGTAATTTGTGGGCACTTTGTTTTTGCCAAAGGGGATGACTATACACTTTTTGGCGTTTAGCTTGAGGCCATGGCTCTGGCACCAGTTGTCTGTTTCTATGAGGCCCTTTTGGAGGATGCTTGTGTCGGCTGGAGAGTCGATTATGGTGCCCAGTTTGCAATCATCTGCGAACTTGGTCAGCCACAGTCCTTCTGTGTTGGCCTGTACCTCCAAGAAATATATACCGAACAAGAGAGGTCCCAGGACTGAGCCTTGTGGGATGCCACTTGTAACTGGTTTGGAGTCTGACATAGCTCCAGCAATTCCAACCATGTGGGTTCTGTCCTTGAGCCAGTTTGCAACCCATCTAGTGACATAGGGGTTTATATTTAAGCTGGTGAGCTTATCTATAATGCCCGAGTGGGGTATTGTATCGAACGCTTTTGTGAGGTTCAGGTAGGCTGTGTGGACCACCTTCCCCTCGTCAATGGCCTTGGTGACTGTTTCAAAGAAATTGACCAGGTTTAAGAGGCAGGATCTGCCCTTAACAAAGCTGAACTGGGTAGGATCCAGTGTCTGTAGGTCCACAATATCTTTATTTATGAGGTCCATGATGATCCTTTCCGTAGATTTGCAGACCAAGCTAGTCAGGCTTATGGGGCGATAGTTTCCAGGATCCGTTGAGGCGCCACCTTTGTGGAGAGGGACCACTGTTGCTGTACGCCACTCTTTGGGTACATATCCTGTAGTAAGGCTGAGATTGAACAGTAGTTTTATGTTTGAGTTTAGCTCTTCTTGGAGTTCATGTAGGACGCAGCCCGGGACACCGTCTGGTCCCACTGATGCTGTGTTTTTTACGTTGGAGAGGGCGGCTCTTACCTGAGCATCTGAGATGTCAGGGGGGCAGCACTCTGCTGGGATAGATATTTGCCCTTTTGGTGGGGGGGGAGTTTGCGCTGAACCTGTCAGCTAGGATGTTGGCAATGTCTGTGGGTTCGGTGTATTTTTTGTCATTTTGGCTAATTCTGAGCATATCTGGGAATTCCCACCCAGGTTCCTAACATAACTAAAGAAAGCCTTGTGATTACCCTTAGTGTCCTGTGCAATTTTTCTCTCAAAGCTGGCATTAGACGATTTTATGAGTGCCCGTAGCTTTTTGCTAATACTGATCAGAGATGCCTTTCCTTTTTGGGATTTTGCTCTATCATGTAGTAGCTTCCTCCTTGCGATCACGCATCACTTGCCAAAATGAACTCTTTGCATCCAAGACAGAAAAAACAGTGGAATTTGGTATCAGGGCTGCAGCTTCTTCGACTGTATGCATAGGATGATGTGGTCTCTTCAATGCTTTGTTCAAATCTCCTGGGTCAATGCATATTCTAATTTCATCTGAGCCTTTTTCATGAGCTGCTACCATGGATGACACCCATTTGGTAGGTTCTGTAATTGGACAAATTACACTTTGTTGCACCATTTTATACAACTGAGCTTGGATATTTATGCTGCTTAGCTATCAGAACTCTTCTTGCTGGTCTGACCACTGGACTGATCTCTGGGTCTAGTTTCATAGAATACATTACTGGAAGTTTGCCCAACTTGTCATCGAAAACATCAGCATACTCTGAAAAAATAGTGTTAGTGAAGCTGTAACTGGGACACATGCTTATCTGATAACTTCTTAGGTAAAATAAAGCAGATTCATTCTCAAACTGTCCCTGAGACCCAATAATGACTGCACAAGTCTTCAAACTACATAGAATAATAGGCTACACATTTTGCACAGCTAGTCACATTTAATTGTTCACCAGCTCTGACCTTTGCAAAAGTATCTGCAGACATAACATTACACTTTGAAACAGTGTCTACTTTGAGCTCGGCGGATTTACCATTGATACGAACAGTATAAAACACTTCATTTCTTGCCAATAAATCTACTGCATCAATCTTTTCACCAATCACTGACACACGATCTACATAAAAGCAGAGTGTTGCAGGTTTACTCGATCAGCTTGCTTTTTTGACCTTTCTTTGTAACTCTGTAAAGTCTACTTGATTTACATTATCTTTGACAATGGTTCCATTTCTTACATTTGTGGCATTGCTGACCAAATGCAGCCCACTTTTCTCTTATGAACTCATGGTTAGCACCACAATTGCGACAGTTAACAATAAAGCTTGATTTGGGTTTTGAGATTCCCCCTTATATTGTACTGAGCAGCATCTGTTCTGCACTGGATAACCTTGATTCTGCACTGAGCATGCTCCTTTAACTGAACTGATCTTGGAATTTCCTAGAAGACTATGGGTTTTACCTGGAAGTCCTGCAGGGGCCGCTGCTACCATGTGCTTAGGCCTGCTTTTGCCTGTCACATGCTGCATGCTGTCTCCATTAGCTATGGAGCCTGTTGGAGCCTGTTGAACCCATGCTCTTATCATTAGCAAACATATTTGTGTGCCTCTCTGTAACTTCATGGATCCGACAAATCTCATTGGCTTTGCTTAGCATCAAATCACTGTCACGAAGCAAAATCTTTCTCACAGCAGCATTATTAATACCACACATGAGTGTGTCCTTTATTAACTCATCTTTTAAGTCACCAAACTTATACATTTTAGCTTTGTTTCTTAGGTCAGTAATGTAAGCTTCAAAAGTTTCCCCTTGCTTCTGCTCTCTCATGTAAAACAAATGCCTCTCTAATGTAACATTGGCCTGGGAGTTACACGTTTCTCTGAATTTGCACTTCAAACACTTCCCTTGATTCAACCTGCACAATACGACAAGTTTCTCTTTCACCTTCATACACTGCTGGTGCATATACAAATGAACGCTCCCCTTCAATGGCCTCTGACCCTGTTAGGTTTAGCAAAATGAATGCCCTTGTGCATGCATCTTTATCAGAATAAGCTGCTTGTATAAATATATCATACTCTTGCTCAAATATTCTCCAGTTCTCTGCAATATTCTGATCAAATAGAAGTGGTTGCGGTTTGCAAAATCCATCTGCCATATTAACATATCTCAGTGAAGACTTTTGCAAAAATGCACGAACACACACAGACTTTTATATACACATATACATGTGCTTGAAATTTATGCCAATACTTGCAGTAGCACAATAAGCCTCTTATAGCACAATAGCACAATAAGCCTGAACTTTATGAAATAATTCTCGTGGGCACTGTAATACTCTGAAATCACTTTACTGTAAAAGTCACTTGTCTTGAAATTATTCTACTGTACGAGCCATTTATCTTGAAATTGACTGCAAAAGTCAGTTATCATTTTAAGAAACCTTTCAAATAACTGTACAGTGTGAGTAAACTGGGCAAGAGAAGCTGAGGGCAAGAAACATTTCGAAAGTAACTGTTCTTTACGAATAAACTATTATGAAGTAATTGCAATTTGCGAATAAACTGTTTCAAAGTAATTATACTTTGTGAATGAACTGGGCAGAAGAAGCTGAGAGAGAGAAAAATACTTCAAAATAACTGTACGCAGCACAGTGAAATTTCCCAGAATGGCTGCACTTTGCCAAATAACTCTATACAGTGCAAGAAACACTCTATAATGGCAGCACTCTGCAAACAGACATACCCATGCATAAGAAAATTTTCAAAATGGCTGTATTTGGCTGCACTTCATGAAATAATTGCACTTTGCACACAACAAACTCTTCGGAATAAATGCACAGTAATAAACACACACTGTAAGAACTTTTACACACTTTGAGATACTTCGAATAACTCCATTCAAGGCTTCAGTCAATGCGAAATAGTAATTTATGTCAAAACACAGTAACTTGCCACAACACATGCAGTCGCCTTGTTTTATTTATGCTCAATGTGCCCTTTTCTGCCCCTCCTGTTATATTTGTTTTGCTCATTTAATCTCTTTTCATGCCCATTACACTTTCTTGTGCTTGTTTTAACTCTAGACATGCTTGTTATATTTTAAACATGCTTGTTTTACAATTTTGAGGTAATTGTGAACCCCTTATGTACTTAAGTATACTTGATTTATCAAATAATCTCGTTTCAAACATTTTGTTTGATTAATGAGCCTTTTTATGCTGCTGTTTTGCATAATAAACATTTCTGTGCTATTTGTTTGCTTAGTAATATGTTTTGTGCCCTTGTAATGCTCCATTTTATCTCTTTTAATAAGTACATCTTTTGTGCATATGCTCTTGGCCCTTTTTTTCTCTCAGTTCACTTAGTTTACCTTCATTGTTACCTCTGCACCTCATGGCTCTGAAGAATAGCCTTTGCAATCTCAATTCTGACACCATGTTGCTGGCCAGGCCACGAAGAAACAGGTAAACATTGTGGGTTCTTGTTCAGGCAACTTTATTATATACAAACACATCATAAATAAGGACTGGTGCAGACTGGGGCGACTTCAAACACAGCTCGAACAATTCTTCTTTTATTACAAAAATAAACTTCCACAGATTACATCCACTGGTTAAGCGCTTTCAACTGCCAATACACAGTCTTCATCAGAACCAGAAAACTGGAAAAGTTCCCAGTTTATATATTAAATATAACAAAAATGGCGCCAACTTGTTTAAAGCAACAGTCCTCAATAATTCAATATTTAAATATTTAAATATATAAACCAAATATTACAAATCATCCATATTAATCAACCAAATAAAATTATACACAATGCCTATTATACATAATGTGTAATAAAATATAATACATTGTAATATTGCTAATATTAAAATCACATTGCGTTTTTAACTAACTATTAAAAAATCCAGATTGGTTTCTAACTAAGTATAAAATTCATTACAATAGGGTGTGTGTTTTAATGTACACACCGTATGTAAATTACATAAGGGACATTGTATGCAGACATTGGGACTTGATTACGACCACCAACAACATAGGTACTAAATTAGGGGGTAATCCATCATTTGTTTACAAAACTGCTCCTAATATTAAAAGGTTATTAGAAAGGGCTGATAATTATGGAAAAGTTAAGGATATTCAGAAGACCACTAAAAATGTGGAACATGTAAACAATGTGGTCGTATTAATGAAGCAGCATTTGTTAGATTGGCAGACATCAACAACACCTTTGTAAGGTGCAGGGCAGGCAATTGTAACACCAAACAGGTAGTATACCTTGCCACCTGTATAGCCTGCCCTGCATTTTACATAGGTAAAACAGAAAGACAGTTAAAATGACGTATTTATGAACATTATTACAAAATACAAGTACAGGATAAGAATAATGCTTTATATAGGCATATACAAGAGAAAGGTGAAGAACATTTATTTAAATTTGCTATTATTGACCAGGTTGTCAGTCATTTATATGGAGGGGACTGGAAAATGTCTTTGGCATTGAAAGAAAGCAAGTGGCAAATACATACAGATGCCACTAGATTACCTGGTATTAATGATAGCATTAGTATTAAACCTTTTTTAATATTAAGTTAGGAATTCTTATATTTCTTATATTAGGTTAGAATTTAATGAATTTTATACTTAGTTAGAAACCAATCTGGATTTTTTAATAGTTAGTTAAAAACGCAATGTGATTTTAATATTAGCAATATTACAATGTATTATATTTTATTACACATTATGTATAATAGGCATTGTGCATAATTTTATTTGGTTGATTAATATCGATAACTTGTAACATTTGGTTTATATATTTAAATATTTAAATATTGAATTATGGAGGACTGTTGCTTTAAACAAGTTGGCGCCATTTTTGTTATATTTAATATATAAACTGGGAACTTTTCCAGTTTTCTGGTTCTGATGAAGACTGTGTATTGGCAGTTGAAAGCGCTTAACCAGTGGATGTAATCTGTGGAAGTTTATTTTTGTAATAAAAGAAGAATTGTTCGAGCTGTGTTTGAAGTCGCCCCAGTCTGCACCAGTCCTTATCTTGCTTTGTACGTGGTTATATAGTTGCTATTTGAGTGTTTGTCGGAACACATCATAAATGACGCTAAGTAACTTTAACTTATAAAAAAACTAGCTAGCATTCACATAGATGTTAACACTCTGGCTGTACTTTTAGAATGGCACTGAAGCTAACAAGTGGTTGCTATTTATATCACACACACACACACACACACACACACACACACACACACACACACACACACACACACACACACACACACACACACCTTGGAAACGCTTCTTAAAGGTACAACACACCTATTATTCTACACCAACCTTGAAGAAATAGGATAGTCAAATGAAAACCAAGTGGTATGGCCTGCATATATTAATTAATCCTGACCTAAAATCAGTGGTAAATCATCAAATGCTACTTTTTGATAAAGGAAGAAAACTTGTGATAGTGGAGTAAACTCTCCTCCAAATGTATCCCAATAAAAAAACTAAACAATGGTAAAAGTCAGATACGAAGGAGAGAACATAGCATGTAGATAAATCAATCACCTCTGAGCATATAGTAATAAAATAAAAACGTAACGTTTATTGAGTAAGCGCTTTCACCCACTTGGCTTCATCAGACTCATGGATATAAAACAGGAAATTAAAACAGTGCTTAAATATACATCCTGGGCGGGAGATATATCTCCCGCCCAGGATGTATATTTAAGCACTGTTTTAATTTCCTGTTTTATATCCATGAGTCTGATGAAGCCAAGTGGGTGAAAGCGCCACTCAATAAACGCATGCTTTTATTTTATTACTATATGCTCAGAGGTGATTGATTTATCTACATGCTATGTTCTCTCCTTCGTATCTGACTTTTACCATTGTTTAAATGCTACTTTTTACTGATCTTAAAGCAAGAAGGACTGAGCATACAAATTTTCGTACAGCAGGAAAATCAAATGCAGTTGATTAGCAGATAAATAACTATTATGTATGGGATACAGTTAATGAAGCCCAAAGAGAATCAATTCTGCAATGATATATGAATGAAAGGAATGATAACTTAACTTTCTTCAAATAATTACTACTCTAGTCATGAAAAACCACAGAAGCTAAAACCACAGAAGCTGGCTGAAGGAATGATACTTTAATTAAATAAAACAAAAAAATATGCATAAAAAGAAGAGCGCTTTCGCACCAATAAATGGTGTTTCTTCAGATCTAAAATCATCAAGCCAAGTAGATATAAATACATTAAAACACCAGTCATCATATTAACAACCTTAATTTAAGCACAGGTTTTAAAGGGATAGAATCATGCACTGAAGCATTGCACTGCCAGGATACTGTCTGAGGCTTTAAATCATATCTTGGCTACTGTGCAGATGTATGCATTCTCCAGGGTGAGGAGAGCTTGCAGGGAGTGGAGCTTCTTGTTTAAACCTATGGCATTGAACAGTAATGCCTTTAGATTCCCATGGGTTGATTTTGCTATGTTGAAGGGTTTATCAATTTGACATTGCCTAAAAAAGTCTCTATGGGGAAGACAATGTTTTAGCCAATATGTGAAAGCCTAGAGGAGAAATGTACAGACCATCCTTGGCAAATCAATATAGATTGTTAACCATATCCTCCCATGCTGACAAATATTGCATTCCTATAGAATGATGCCAAAAGCTAAGACAATTATTACCCACTCGTCTTCTGTTTATATTGTGGCTTCATCCTTGGTGAAGGTAGAATGCTGCTCTGTGCTATGCACATACCAGCCTGGTACTCACAGACTGAGAGCTTCCTAATGTCTCTCTGTATATAGTCTATGGAGGTACATCTCAGGTCATTTACACCTACAATGGACTATGACTGAGTCGTACTGGTACCTGTGGTGCAATGACTTCATTGCATGTGTAACTTGGCAAATCCTGGTTACTTATAAAAAACTGACCATTATTTTCTCTGTCCAGCCAGGAGAGTGAGACATCAGTATGTCACACAAAGGAGTTCCCTATGACCAGAGTCCTGGGTAGTGTGCTGGCTTGCCTTATGGGCTTTTTAGCTGAGGCTCCACTGGTTGTGGCTGTATGCGTGGTGTTAAGTATTTTTTTAGCCAAGTGTTTTTTGGTTTTCTGAGGATAATTTTTGTAGGTGGTGTGTTGGGAGGACTGTGGGGTTTGGGAATACTACACTTAAGTGCCTCAGTATAAGCTGGTCTACATGTAAAGTGTGCGCTGTGGGGTGGGTCTAGTGTGTATGTTTCTGACAACCTGACTTTTATTCTATGTGCTTGTAAGGGAGAGCTTTGCCTCTAATGATATTTGTGACATTGTGTTATAAAAATATATACACACATGCACACACACACACACACACACATATATATATGTATATATATATATATATATATATATATATATATATATATATATATATATATATATATATATATATATATATATATATATACATATCACAAACTATATCCATTTCTTTAGGGATCAATTGGTTATCACTGAGCATGAGATATCTGCTACACTGTCTCAAGATACCATATCCACCAAACTGGCTGTGGAGAAACTGGGATGGTGCATATCCATGATGTCAGGTTCTTTATTAGTTGAGCTATAATGGTGTGGTGCACAAAGGGTTAAAAGAGGGCAACTAAGGCTACTTTGGGGACTATGGACGAGACCAGGCAATATAATACTAAATTTAAGGGGCAGGCACCTCAACAGGCAAACAAGTTGCTCTGTTCTTCCCAACAGGCAAGGTAGTTTTTCTACAATCAGTGAGTTACTGGGTGCAGTTTCAGTCCTAGTTGTATAGCAGAATTTTACCTTCTTGGTGTCTACTACTATACAGAATACTGCTAACTGCTGCTGCACAGTGAGCAGCTCTGCACAAATGTACCAAATTTATACAGGCCGTAAAACACAGAATAATGACGAATAAACCATGTGGCCAATAAATGACTACACTCAAGAGCTCTTCCTGTTTATTTCACAACTCAGATATACCAGGCGACCACCTCCTGCCACTAGTTGAATATACTCGGTCATCTTAACACTCCAAAAATATACTAAGTGCAATGCTATCTCAATAATGTGAACAGCTAACTAGTTATTGCTAATAAGGTTATTTAAGGCAAAGTAAAACAACAGTACGATGAAATAAGGCACTACAAGTCTACAGCAATGCCAGACAGTTTAAAATGCAATAAATAATTCAGTAATTCAATGAATCAGCAGTAGTTCACTAAATAAATTCAAAACAAGTGCAACTTCTTGAAAAAAGTACTTAGTTCTGCCTGGATGACACTAAATGCAGAAAATCTCTTCTGAAATACAGGCAAGGAAGCCAAGCATTGCTGAGCTCTGTGGAAATGAGTCATGAGTTGTACAAACGTGCAAATTTATACAGGCACTAAAAACACAGAATAATGACTAAGCCCTCTGGCAAATAAATGACTATAGTCAGAGCCCTTTCTGTGTGTTTCCCAACTTGGATAGTCCAGGCTACTGCCTACTGCCACTAGGTGAATAAAATCAATCATCTTAATGTAAAAACAAGTCACTAGCCGCGTCAGTCCTCTTTTTGTAAAAATATGTCATGAGCCACCTCAGTCCTCTTTTTTGCAAAAACACACAAAAAAAGTGTACTAAGAACAACTTCAGAGATGTCTTTGTATCACTGCTAAATTAATTCAGCTTTCATTTCCTTACAATTTCAGTTTCACCTGTCTTTTTGTTATAGGATTTGCATAATGCACAATTTCAGTGCAGGTAAGTTCCAGGACGTAAGAGTAAAATTAAATTATTCAAAAGTGATATGCATGTAAGTACTATATCCTGCATGCTGTTAAGAAGGCTCTAAATCACTCTTCACACGTGTGGGAGGTGAGAGGTATTGGCCAAACAGTACCCAAATTATGCTAATTATAACTGTGGGAAGAATCGCCTATAATAAGGGAAAATAATTTATAATATACTAACAGAGAATTCTGTGAAAGTAAATAATGCTATTTCTGCATTTATATAGAAAGAAGCAATGCAAGGTTTACTGATTTTCATGTTCAAGGAGAGAGTGCACTGTACTTGCAAGGACGGCAAGCTCCATTATGATCACATGACTACATATTTTTTTCTTTTTCATTACTTTAGGTCTGTATTATAGTTTGTCATGTTGATGCCAGCTACTATTTTTGCAGAAGACCTAAGCCCTTTTGTAACAGACTTAAGGACAGATTTAAACAAATTACTGACTCAAAGAGGTTCCTTCAGAAGACAAGATTAACAGCTAAGTGAAACACTCATTATTCATTTTCCCTCAGATTTCCAGCTTAGAGATGGTGAAAGCAGAGGTGTCCCCTAAGTTTTAACAACCAGATGTCATATGACAAATGTTTCCTGATTAATAGACTTAGAAATGACATGTTTCTCCAGATTAGAGTGTGCGGTGAGTGGGGGATGCATAACCCTGAATGTTAAGGACAGCTAACTGCCTTATATACTTTCATACATCCTTGAGGGTCTAAACAATGTTCAGCAGCATGTCCTTATTAGACATTAGAAAACATTAATCATTTTCATAGCCCTGAAAGCAACAAGGTTTTACTATGTGTGAACCAGAAATGATGTGAAACCTGCTTCTTATAAAGCAGCAAGAGATATTATATTGCCTTTCCTGACAGCAAGTGTTAGTAATTACTACCAATGAAAATGAGATTGGTTACAATTAATAAGGCTGGAGAGTCAAATAAAAAAAGTTTAGCCATCAAAAATTTCATGCAAGCTATGTTAAGTCTGCAAAAAGTATTTTATTTGAAGTTCTCCTTGATTTATATATATATATATATATATATATATATATATATATATATATATATATATATATATACACACACACACATATATATATATATATATATACACACACGCATATATATATATATATATATATATATATATATATATATACACACACACACACATATATATATATATATATATACACACATATATATATATATATATATACACACATATATATATATATATATATATATATATATATACATACACACACACGCACACACACACACACACACAATATATACACAGCTGAACCTGCATGCTTTTCCATGGTAATATTATTATGACTATATGAAAACAACCAAGCCAGATGGTTTAGCAATTTATATGTTTATGCTTATGTTTGGAAGAATCTGTTATTACACGGTATAAGAGGAAATGTTTATTCCAGCTCCTTTTTCTTATTATTTCTATTAAATTAACTGTAAAATAAATGACTTGCACTGCAGGGGGGACTAGTTGGAAACAGAGTACAAAACAGCCCTCAGGATATCCTCCAAACTATAATCAGTGAGGTTTCTTAACTTTAGCTTCAGCCTTTATATAGCCATTAGTTATTTTATCGCAATTCCATCTGACAATTACTAAGTGAAGACAAAGCAGTTTGCAGAATGTTTCACATTTGTTTATCCATTTAAGGAAGTAATGTTTAAAGAATGTATTTGATGACTCAGAACACTGTGTGAATGTTGGATTGATACTAGTCATCTCAGTTATAAAAGTATACTAATTCAGTTTAAATTGTGTTATTTTTTAAAAGTCTGCAACTATGACAGACGGATGTTTGGGGTTTCAAAGATGCTGTTCCATTTGGTTATTTGTGTTCTTTGGTGCCCAAAGCAGAGTCAGTAATGTAATCCTAGCTTTAACAAGAAATCTGCTGGGTTAACCAAAGTTGTGCATGTCCAGTGTAGCTCCAAAAGAGGCTGGTCCCATTGGACAAAGAGGTTCTGATATAAATAAGAGACTGTCCACTGCATACTCTCACATCGTATTCCATAAAAAAGATCATGGTGTTGAAGTTAAATCTGGTCATAACGAGCAAAGAGGGAGTTTCTAACATAAAGGAGTTTGGCCTCAACATTTTTCATTGCTTACACCCAGTCACACTTGTTGCAGTTCAAACTACTTTTGTAGCCAGTAACTCACATAAAAAAATATGTTCTCCTCCTCCTCTTCCTTTGACAACTAGAAAAAAATGTGGTACTGTAATGACTCTGCTACACACTATTAGTATCCCAATCATAAAAGTAGTTCTGGAAGCTGCTGGAAGCATATTATTAAACAGAGACAGCCTGGGAGTCTAAAAATCATTCACATAATGAGAATCCACTGTAAAGCTACTCCTGCTCTGATTACTGCATGCAGGTGAGCTGGTAACTGTCTTAGCTATTTAGATCTTAACAGGCATTAAGCAAATGAATTCTAAATGGGTGTGTCAATGTGTCAAGCAGATGGTCATTCAGAATTTCAGTGGCAGCCGGTCATAGAGTTGCAGATGCGTTGGGTCAGTACCTCAGTAGGGTAAACATATGAGAGTGCGTATGGTGAGAAGAAGTGTTTTATGAGGTCATTCCTTGGTATAAAGGGGTTCCAGAAAACAGCCGGGAAACTGCATTTTCAGGAGTGTTTATGGGAGTGAGATTTTCGTGGTCCAAAGAAATGTTGTCTTTCGGCTATTTCCTAGTTAAGGGTCGCCACAGCGGAACTCTGGTCCGCGACTGATTGGCAGTAGATTTTCACGGTGCCGAGTTGCCAGCTCGATGCTCAACCTTCAACGAAGGCACGCCAATTCACGCATGACGTTCGGAACGCCACTCGACCCGCGGGGAGCACATACCTTTAAAAAATATTTATATATTTAAAATGAGGTAGTGTGAGATGTAGTCACTATAAGAATAATTAATAATGGGAAAATATAATATTTTTAGAAGGGTAAAATATTTGTATATGTGTGTAGAAAGGATTGTATTGTAGTCGGCAGGTTATCCTTTTTCTGTTTTCAACTGTTCATGTGTTATTTTTCTGGACATGGAACATGTAATATCATCAGCTCAGGTGGATGGGGTCTTCCTTTAGGATGTCGTCTGAAAAGCAGCAGCTTAGGAGGCCACACATATGCATTCTCAAAAGAATCCAAGCACCTGGACTAAACTTGCCACTTGACATTAGTAGTTATGCGATGTTGTGGGAGGCGAGAAATTAATAATTGCCTGAGTATAATAGTAGCTGAAAGAAGGAAGATTCAATATCTAAGTGGCATTTTAATGCATCAAATTGTAGAGCATCAGTCCATGCAAAAGCTGTGCAATTGTTTCATTAGCGTATTAGAATGTGACATTTATTGAGAACAGCATGGAAAATGTTATGTTACAGATGTTATCGGGAAGCTCTGTTTTTAGATTTATGTTGTTTGTGTACTGACTGAGCTGGTTTTACTAGACCCCGCAACCTGTTTTTTTGTTTGGGCATCGAAAATGAAATTTAAACAGACATGGAGGAAATTCAGCCATCAGGAATAACACTTGGGGGTGATTTTACTAACAAGGAGTTTCTGAAGGAGGAATCAAATGTAGAAGGTACACTCCAGAGTTGCAGACATACAGTGATGTCAGAAAAAGGACTTATCACACATGCAGGAGACTTATTAGAGGAAGTGAGAGTTATAAGCAATGGCTCAGCTGCTGATGAGTGGGTGGAGGTCATGGACCAATAGCAGCTGAAGAGAGGGATGTTGAAGGTGGTGGCACATGTTGAAGCTCTTAGCATAGAACTATCATCTAATGCAGATGTTTTCACTGTTGATTTATGCATTAATGATAAGGTAGTTCAGAAAGATGAGTGATGGTCAGCATAGCACCCAGTAGTAAATGCAGGGTGGAGATGTAGGAGAGGTGGTTAATGAGATTCAGACTAGTTGCATTGTATTGACTCTTCTGGATGTAATAAAATAAAAGAACATGACTCACTCTGCTCTTATGCCAAAGAGATTTAGTATTCTCTTATTTGTTCAAGGAAAACAGGAGTCTAGACCAAAATTACTGGACTGCTAGAGACGTATAATTAAGGAAAAAAATTAGTTTGTCTCAAGCAAGCAGAAAACAAAAAAACAATGGGCAGGATTCACGAAGCCTCTGTGTAAAGAGTTATAACTCATACACGGAGGCTGCAGTTAAACGGAGTGATGTCAGCATGCTTTGCATATTCATGAGAGCATGCTGAATCACACCTAAGGCTAACACGGTCTGTGTAAGACAGTAGGGGGTGTGTCCGTAGGCCGAGCCCTGTAAGCAGACATGCCCCCAGAAGAGGAAAAGTGCCCAAAGTAAACACCCACGACAGAGTCCACGGAAATGTGAATAAACAGAAAACAACACATGCCCCCACAGACTATGAACAGAAAACATATAAATAAACATGTCATATATTTTTTTAAATTGTAAAAATGTTTAACAGTGAGTGCGCTCGTTTGCGCGGGCATGCCCGTAGCACAGCTACAGTTAGCAGTCAGTGGGAAAGCATATAAGAACTAAATATGCAAAGTAAGCCAGGAAGCAATAGCGTAGTGGTAGAGATGTTGGCTGAAGAGCAGGCATTCATGGTTCGAGCCCCCACAACACCAATTTTTATTTTTAGCAAAATAAGCACAAAACAAGTCCCTGACAAATATGTACACATAAAACCACATTTTATGTAAAATGTAATGAAATAGCCCATTTATATTGAAGAAATGTGAGGTAACAAAAGAATAAAAAATGACAGATGTGCCCATAGCTGAGCTACAGTTTAACAGGGTGAGTGCATCTGCCCGTAGGTGAGCAGTGGTTCAACTGGTGCAAAATGAGTGCCCGTAGCTGAGCAGTGGTTTAACATGCTAAATCTATGTGCCCCTAACTGAGCTGAGCGTAATATGCATGCTGATAGCCAAATTAGGCTTAAACCAGCGTACCCCGTTTGCACGGAGCTGCGCACCGCGCAAACAAGGTAACCGACGGGCAACGTTGAGCAAGCCGTATCAAAACTGCCTTTACACAGACACACAACTCAGCATGTCTAGACAGTCATGAAAAATAAAAAGCAGTGGCCAGGTTCAAACCCAGAATACTATACACCATAGTCAAGGTACCAAACCACTAAGCCATGACAGCAGTACCTAGAAATGCAATAATAGCTAATATATAGGAATGAATAAAAACTGGAGCATGACAATGCAGGTTTACTGAAGTTGATACAATTCCAAAATGGCCAATCACAGACATGTGTGGGAAAAACAGACTATATAAGCCCCATAGGCGGGAATACACAGCATAAACGATTGTAGAACTGAACTGCAGGCAGAATGACAGGAGTAGGAGAGGGTAGTTGCTTTCGAGCACAGAGGTGGGGCGTTGAGGAGTCCAGGTATATGGTCTGGCTCCTAGTCCACAATCATGAGGCCCAACTCATGCAGGGCCAGGTTCTCTGGGGAGCATACAGGGCTGAGGCGTGGGACCAGTTGGCTCATGATCTCACCAGTGCCACAGGGATTCCAAGGACTGGTGAGCAGGTCCGTCACCACCATGCGGACCTGAAGAGATGCAAGCAGGACCAACTGAACCTTTGGATCCAGGAGGCCCGGCAAACGCCCAACGCCCCACTACTGAGTAAGTTACAATTAATTATGTATGTAAGAAATTAAACTAGCTGATATTATGGAGATGTGTATTCCAATATTACTTCATTTATATTACAGCTGCAGGTGTCCATTCTGCGAACCGCAGAGCCTATGGCGATAGGCTGGTGTGGTTGCGCCACCAGGCAGGTCAGTAATCCACTACCAGTAACTGTAAAGAAATATAAAAGTATGACAGTCAGCAAAAGAGTGCAGTGTAGTCACTAAGGAATAAAATGTGCAAGTAACAGTGTGAAAGTGTCTGCAAGTATTGCTTGATTACAAAAGTGTGTTTCAGCCTGTAAGTTAAACCGAAAATTTAAAATGTCTGACATAAATTCTGAAATAAAAATGCCCCACCTGTAAGAAAATAGTACACAACCTGCAGTAGGCTGAAAAGTATAGCTGCAGAAGATGATGAAATCACATGTGTGAAATATATCCCTGTTGAAATACTGAAACATGACAGAAGTGAGACTGCTGGAAAGGATTGTAATAACTACAGGTAAAACATGTCAATAAAGCCTAGAAGTAAGTACCATCCTGAATAGTAAAATGAAAGCAAGTGAGAGAGTGTGAGAAAGTGTCATGAATCCAGCAATACGGTAGTAATAACCCCTGAATAAAGTATACTGCAGTCAAGACAGAATGAAATGCATGTGAGAATCAAAACCGAACAGCGAAATCTGTTCAAAGTGTTGCTGCATCTGGAATGTGTATCCCAAAATCTGGATATGTTGTTCTCAGTCTGCAATATGCAGATAGGATGATTGTCTGATATACCAAACATCCACACTTGTCTACAGCTATATAAAGCAAATGTAGCAGGATGATGTAGCTGAACAAAGCTAGATATGAATGTGTATGAAGAACAATAAAATGTATATTGACGTTGCAGTAGCAGTCCTATCACCAAGTTGAAATAGTTATCATATAGGAAACTGTAGTTAGAACAATAGTGTGTATATATCTGTAGCTATTAGAAATGTACAGCATATGTATTGGTATTTGAAGGTGTTAATATTATTTTCTTCACCCCAACCTATAACCACATATAACCCATTCCATGTGAAAATGGTATGTGCAATCACAATTAACACCCCTGGACGTTTGTCCTGTTGGGTCATATATATTTGCATGTCCGTTGATGCATCTGCCTGTTCATACATCCAAACCTGATGGCCTGTTGCCATCAATTAACCCTGCATGTTGTTGGACTGTGTATTGCTGTTCAAATTATGCATGTGTTATGCACGCTGTTCAATGGTGTGAATATCTGGGTGTTTGGTTAATGGGTATACTAATGCATGCTGTTACAACTAATTGTGAATGGTATTATATGTCACTAACCCAAACTGTCATGACATAATGCAAAACATAGGATGACAGGGAAGGCAGGTTCCAGCAGACCCACCTCTCCCACCTCAGCTGGCGAGTGCACTTGGCACTAGTGCCAAGTCCGGACCCTCCTCCGGTGGCCCTGTGCCATCTGAGGGTGGAATCGCTGCAGGGGATGGGGCTCACCCCCCCCCTCTGCAAGTGTGGCCGGAGGAGAACCACCGCTCACCCTCCATAGCATCTGGACTGTGGTGCGTAGGGAGATTCGGGACTCTGTTCTCGAGCCCCTACGCCAGCTTGAGGCATGGGTGGCACAACTAATGGGCATGCCTGTTGGCCAGCCTACACAGCCCCCAGCACAGCCCCATCCTGGGCAGTGAAGGAACAGTGGCAACTGCCTATGGGTGGGGATATCAATTTCACTGTTGCCATCTGTGGGCTCATGGGCTCTGGATATCCAAACCTCCATCCCCGTCAATTGTGTAACCCCCCCCCACACGTGTCATACACCATCCCTGTATGCGTCTTGTTTGTCTTGTCTGTCTACCTACCCAACCTACCTCCCCAGCTGTACCGACTTCCTTCACCTGACATACCACTCTCACCTGAAAAAAAAAAAAAAGGGCACTCTGTACCCACAAAAACATTACGCCCCATACATAGCTGCCCATTCCGCACACATGTCTGCTGGACATGGAATCTATCAATTACAATTGGCTGTACAACAAGTATTATTGTTGTCCTGACACCTCTCTCAGGGGTGGAAGGTTTCAAATGTCACACCAAATTACAAACATATGCACAGCTGTTGCTGATGAAGAAATAGGCAGCTATGGGCTTTACCTACATCCCTCCTGCAAATCCCAAGCTTGTTTTCCTACTGTCTTACCCTCTTTGTGACCCCTTTTTCACCACTTTCCTGTCTCCCCATTTTCATTTCTTTCAAAGAAAAAAGTGCGGGTGTGCGCCAGAGTAAGCACTGTTAAGCGGTTGTAAGCGGGTGTGCGCGTGTGTGCGTGGAGCTAAACGCCAGTGCGCATGCATGAGCTCTGCACAAACCAGCGCTAACCCGGTTACAACTGCTTAAAAGTGCCTTAGTCACTTTGATTGACAGGTCCTGTACTCAGTTCAAAAGCAAAATAAAATCCCACTGTCAGTCCCGAACCCAGGACCTTGGAAATACTAGTCTGTATGACCTACCTCTAAACCATGACTCTTATACAAGTGCATTGTGCTAAAATAAATATAACATGTAATAGTAGGGATGAATGTAAAGGGAATATAGGATGTGTAGTACCCAAAGCATGTCATGTAGAATTACTGTCAAAACTCCTGGATTCCCACAATAGTACTGTGTGAACACAAACAGCCATGCTAGTTGGTAGCTTGTAGGTAATAATGTCAGTTAAAGTACATATATAAATGTATGTATATGTACACATATATATATATATATATATATATATATATATATATATATATATATATAGTTGTAGGAGTCATTGTGCATACACACTTACTACAGGGAACATGAGAGAGGAATGGAGAAATGTGAATCTACAACACAGCCTGAATCATGAGAGAGATACTAACCTTTACATTCACAGAACACTGTCCACAGCATACCAGCATGGTCCCCGCCCTTACAATCTGAAAGGGCAACTCCTATCCCACATACCCTTTTATAGCACTGACCTGAAATCACAGTGAGAACTGCAGTCAGTACACAACTGGCTGTATGCAATTAGCAAATGCTGGCTTACAATTGGTGCAGAGGCTTTCACATGGACCTATGCAGATACCTACAAAAGCATCCAGTACTAACATTCCACACATGCAATACATTCATTGCACTGTCTGGAAGCAGACAGAGGGAGAGAGAAAAGTGAGAGAGAGAACAAAAAAAAAAAATTATACACTGTGACTCTGTCACCCGAAGCTGTCAGCTGTGACAGTAGCAGCAGCAAGCAGAAGCAGTGGTAACGCAACCAGCTGCGACAAACACAGGTAATGCAAAGTAGCAGGTTAATAGTGTGCATACTGTGAACCCTCCAAATGTGTCATAGGTCTGTATCTATAGGTATGTCCATGTGATATGTTGTGTGTACGTAGTTCCACCAAAAGGGGATGACCATACATTACATGTCAATCAGTCTTAGGCCATGATCCTGGCAGCAGTTGTCTGTGCGTTGCCCCCAGCAATGGCTGTAGTGACTGCTTTGAAAGGTCAGCCAGGTTCAAAAGGCAGGATCAGCCCATCACAAAGGCACACTGGCTGGGAACAAGTGTCTGCAGGTACCCGATATCACTGCATATGCATCCCATACTGCATAATTCCATAGCTTAGAAGACCAGGCCGGTTATGCATATGATGTGGTAGTTCCCAGGGTCAGTCGAGGTGCCACCTTAGTGGTGTGGGACCACTGTCACTGTATGCCACTGTCCAGGTACATATCCTGTAGTACGGCCAAGATACATTATCAGTGTTATATGCGGTTGTATGTCCTCTCGGAGTGCAGGTAGCACACATCCAGGGATACCATGAGGTCACAGTGATGCTGTGTGTTCTGCTCTGCTGAGGGCGGCCCTCACCTGGACATGTGAGATGATAGGGAGGTTACATACAGCTGTGATAAATATTTCAACTGGTGGGGAGAAGGAGGGGGATACGTGCACCGAACATGTCTGCAAGACTGTTGCCAATATCCGTGTGTTTGGTGAATGTTAAGTAGGTGTGTATTAACACAGAGCATATCTGAGGCATGTGGTCCATATGTGTAACATAACTGAAGAAGGCCTTGTGGTCATCCATAGTGTTTGTGACCATTTCTCTCCCAGAGTAGGCCGTGGCCATTGTTATGACGGACCGTAGCATAGTACCAGTGCTGACCACAGATGCCTTCCCTTAATGTGAATGTGCTCTGTCCTGCAGTAGCCTCCTGCCATTGTTATACAATCTGCCTCTGTCTGGGGTCCACCGGACAGGATGCCTAACCTTTGTGCATAGGGTCTGGGTTAGAAATGTGTGTGCAAGTTCCATGCAATCTGTGGCATGTCCGTGGTAAGCATTTGCAAAGGGGTCAGCAGTGTGGGTTGTGGCTTCCACTGGACCAGTGTGCTGCATGGATACCATCTCAGTCCCAGCAAGTGAATAACTGTCTAATCACATACATATCAAAGTAGTCTACTGTGCTGGTGGTGGTGGTGGGATATGTATATCCAGGCTGAGTAACTTCTGTCCACATCACAGTAGTGGATGGCGTCCCACATACAGTACCTTGGGATGAACCCCCAGAGTGAGGTTGTGCATTGGATCTGTCAGTGTGTGCTGACCGATGGGGCATGCTACTATGTTGTGTGGAATGTGGCAGGTATTGCTGCACAGGTGTTGGCTGAGCACTGATATCTGGCCATGTACCTGTGTATCCACCACGACACACACATGCAACATATGGGAGTAGTAGTATATCACTACACATGAGTATCATGTATAGTATGTGTGCCATATATTGCTGACATAGTCTGCTGATATCATGTTTGTGTTCTCTTCCAGGGAGATGGCGTGTCAGCGTAATCCCGCCTACTCTGTAGTGGAAGACGAGGAGATCCACCAGAGCCTGGTGCGGGAGTATGACATCCTGTTTTCCCGCACCAGTCAGAATCAGCAGGAGAGGGCTGCTCTGTGGCAAGACCTTATCCGTAGGGTAAATGATATTGGCACGTATAACAGGACATATGAGCAGGTACGACATCACTGCAGTGATTTAATCTGAAGTGTCTGTCAGCGTGCATCAGATATCCACAGGCAACAGGTCGCCAC
Organism: Protopterus annectens; assembly: GCF_019279795.1. Lineage (NCBI taxonomy): Eukaryota > Metazoa > Chordata > Ceratodontiformes > Protopteridae > Protopterus > Protopterus annectens. The sequence goes on along the minus strand of NC_056729.1, from coordinate 1,981,792,800 downwards.
ACGAGGTGGGGTCGCCACACATCCCCCCCTCACCAGACTGGAGGGGCTACTCCTAAGTGTTGTGGCTCCAGCCCCGGAACAGCAACAGCAGTACACCTGCATTATGATGGAGGCTGGTTCCACACAGCAGCACGACACGGAGTGTGCAGGTAATGTGCCATATGTACACTTGACTGTTCTGTACACTGTATCATATGCAATATCAATGGCACAGTTGTGCCCACTGACATTAATCTCATCATTTCTGCAGGTCCCTCCAGGGTTACAGCAAGGCAGGCCATCCATGCTGGTGAGTGTGTTTAACATAACCTATAATAGTCCTGATAATGCTAGTAACAGTAGTGTAACTCAGTAGTGCTCTGTGTGTATACTGCGGGGTGTGCATGTGTGCAGGTGTGCCTGTGCCCATGTGTGCATGTGTGCATGTGTGCAGGTGTGCCTGTGTCCATGTGTGCATGTGTGCATGTGTACACGTAACCACGTGTTCATGTGTGCATGCGTGCATGTGTGCATGTGACCACGTGTGCATGTGTGCATGTGTGCATGTGTCCACGTGTGCATGTGTGCATGTGTCCATGTGTGCATGTGTCCACGTGTGCATGTCTGCATGTGTGCATGCGTGCCTGTGTGCATGTGTCCATGTGTGCATGTCTGCATGTGTGCCTGTGTCCATGTGTGCCTGTGTCCATGTGTGCATGTGTGCATGTGTCCATGTGTGCATGTGTGCATGTGTGTAGAAGTGCATCACCGGTAACAATGTCTGGAGACTGTCAACTGTGTTTCCTGTCTTCCTCCCACAGGTTCTGGTGCTGCTCTGGTGACCTGCAGCAGGGAACCTGAATCTTGTGCCACGGGTACTGGTAATGATGATATTTGTGTAATGGTACAGGAAGGTGTGTCAGGGTCCACCATTGGTCAGCCAATTGACCATACACAGCTGTCAACCCCATCATTGCGCACAGTCATCCTGCCAGTACATCCTTTGTCACCATTGTCCCTAGGTGATGGACAGGATACAGTGGGCATAGACCAGGGTAATGTGGTACCTGTGGCACATGCATCCCCACACAGCAGCCATGGGCAGGGTCCTCCGATGGTACCACACAGACAGTTGCCCATGGGTTCTCGTGGGAGCATCTGTGGGCGTACTGCCTCTGGCCGATGTGCCCAAAGAGGTCTGTCAACCTCAGCTATGTTTTGGGCTGTCATGCAGGCACAGTCGCATATGGAAAGGTACACCAGACAGGGTCTGAGGGAGCTGAGAGCATGTCGCACAGCCATGACAGACAGTATGCGTGACATTGCGGATGCTATCCGTAATTTCACCGATGTCATAGACAGACGTTGTGGGGACATATTACAGCAGTTCCACAACCAGATGTCCATGAGCCAGGGCAATGGTGGGCATTTGCGGTGTCGACGTGGCCATATGCCGGCAACAGCAGCAGCTGGCAGTCGGTGCAGACGACAACAGGCTCGCACACACCCCAATAGTGCCAGCAGCAGCCCCAGCAATGCTGGGTCTGTGCTGTCATCGGAATGCCCCAGGAAACCACGTGCATGTGGCTCTGGATAGTCCCAACAGGGACCTGTGTCCAGTCAACACACTCCCGCTTCTGATGACAGTACCCAGTCTGGCTTAGTACTGGATACGGTCCGTAGCACCCCTGCCAGGCACAGGTACCGTGTCCGTGCCCACAGACACTGATCTGTATGACCTGCCAGGTGCAGTCTGTGGCTGTCCACAAACCCCTGTATATGGCAGCCATGAGGTGGAACTGTGTGCGTGCATACACACATGCAAAATGTTAACACCTAGGGTGACCACATACATGCACACACTGCACCAACACTGCCCCACCCTGTACTGCTGCCCCTCACCAACACACATACACACACATGTCAATTGGTGGTATCAGTGGCTGACTCAGGCATACCTAATCCACACCCTGTGCATATGATGACACTGTGCCACCTCCTGCAATCTCCAACATCATTGCGGGAACAGGTAAACACATTGCTGATGCACAGGGTGACTACATAGAAGTGTATTACTAGTATCATGTTGGTAACAGTACAGTGTGCTGCTGTGACTGTGTGTATATCCCAGCATGCCTGCTGCAGTAACTGTATGAATGTCCTGAATTGTTATCTGCACCCATAGTACATACCAAAGTGTAACAGCTGCACATAATTGCATGCCGGTGGTAAGGTTGTCAACAGATAGCCGCATACATGGGTAGCACAGGGGGAAAGCTAACGCAAGTAGTGATATGCAATGGTGGACATATACAGTAATGGTGTCAAGTTGCCCACAACGACTATGCAATGTGGATGTTCGCGCATGTAGATATGTGTGCAGTACCAATGTAATCCAAATCACAAATAACTATGACATAATATCAGTTCTACCATGGGCATCTGCGCTGTGTATTCCTGGGTACATGTTGATAGTGCCTACATATTTGCATTGTTACTTACTGTTATTGTTACCCCTTCTTTGTTGTATAATGCACTACTTCCAGCCCTGTTTACTGTAGCTTTGTTTGCATGCATGTTCGCTTGGGGTTTCCTGGAACACTGCTTACACCTGCAATGCAGAGTTACAGTGCTTCTGTAGACTCCTAGTGACATCTGCATAGCGTACGATACGTATGTCAACTTTACACATGACAGAACGTCACTGTCTGTCCTGTATGCATGTACATTGCCTGTGACACATTGCACATGTCTTACCTGGCATTTACCCACATGTGCAGTCATATATGCCAGTGCTATGAAACAGTAGCGGTACACTCACACATACACACCTTCAGTATGTTGTTCCCCATTGGCCCTATGTGTTGGTACTCACCATGGCAATCACACTACTAGGGTAGCATGTGCAAAGGTAACCTGTGAATCACCTCTATGGTCCAGTTGTGGTTTATGTGAGTCATGTGGCAATGTCACAGCTGCCACATGTATGCAGTCAGCCATCACCCTTGGCCAGGAACGTACAACACATGTGTGGGATGCCACCACACAGCCAATCTGGGGAATGGGCTCTCTGAACCCAGTAATGCCATACCCTGTCAGGTGGCATGTCATATATACTACATCCTGGACAAACTTCAACCCCAATCCCTGCTGCTACTATTGATAAAACGACTGAAGATGTTTCTGATAGTTTTGACCAATTCCTTACTGAGACATTTCAGGCCCTAACTAGCCATCTACCTCCTAGCTCCCCTGGTCCTGAAAGTAGCACCCCTAGAAACCTACTTGCATTCAGCTGCCAACCAGTCGCCACTTCACTTCTCTGTACCTTGATTGAAACAGTGAAACCCACTACACTTTCGGCTGATCAACTCCCTGCCGAGTACCTATCAAAATCAGATGATGCTATTGCTTACCCCGTCTCAAAAGTAATCAAACGAACCATGGTAGAATCTAAATTTCCCACCATCTGGAAAATATCATATGTAATCCCACTTCACAAAGGAGGCAGCTCTACTGAATTCTCCAATTATAGGCCAATAGCTATACTCTCTCCACTTGCAAAGATTATGGAAACTTTATTCATAGACAATTCATGCACCACCTAATCCAAAATCGCCTTATGGCAGACACTCAGCATGGCTTCCGTCCTCATCACAGCACTACTTCAGGCCTCCTAGCCTTTACTAACACCATAAACCATACTTGCAACACTAATTATATATCCTCAGCCCTCTTTTTGGATCTTTCCAAGGCATACGATATGGTTGATCACCAACTTGTAATCCACACCCTGCAAACATTCTGTCTAGATACTGGAGCCTTCCAATGGTTTCAATCCTACCTGCATGGTTGACAGCAGGCTGGCCTCTGGCAGAACAAACTCTCTAACCTTCTACCTAACACCCTCAGAGTACCACAAGGCTCTATACTAGGGCCCTTGCTGTTCTCCATCTTCATTAACGACCTTTATACTGTCATCTCAAATGTCAGTTGTATCCAATATGCTGAAGACTCTACTCTGATCTGCTCAGCCACATCTCCAGTAGAGTTATGGTCAGCTACCCAGACCACCTTTAATACAATAGAAAACTGGCTTTCTGAACATCGTCTGATCCTAAATCCCAAATAAACTAAACTGCTGTTATTTCACCAACACGTAGGTCTACCGCTTTCACCTTTACCATAACATCAACTGATGGCACAATAATCTCCCCTGACCCATCTACTAAACTATTAGGTGTCATCATAGACAATAATCTCAAATGTGACCTACATGTTAACCAAATTATCAAAGCCATCAATAAAAAACTAGGGTCACTTTACAAAATAAAAGCCTTCCTAGCCCCTCCAGCTAAAGCTCGCTCACACCTTCTTTCAACCCTTCTGTATGCATCCCCTCTACTCTCGAATATGAACAAGACTGTCCTTAACAAACACTCAATTTGCTACAACCACATTGCCAGTTTTGCCACTGGGCTGCCTTTTAGGACACATCATTGCATCAATCTAAATCAGCTTGGTTGGCTTGCAATACCCAGCCTAATACAGTATAACCAACTGATTATGGCCTATAAAATCCTCTATAATCTGGACAATACTCCTGCACTTCAAATATTATCACCCCCTATAACAATCCTAGACCGCTTTGATCCTCTAACAAACTACTAATTCAGACTAGCAAATTTAATAACACAGCCGGTGATTCTCTCTTTGCAAACTCTGTAAGTAGATCCTGGAACTCACTTCCAGCTGATATTACCTTACTTTCCACCTTAGGTCAATTTAACACTAGACTCAAACAACATTTGTCACTTAACTGGCTATGTCAATGTATCAAGCCTGGCTAACTCGAATGTGTAAAATCTGTGAACCAGTTTACTGTGTAATTTAATTTAATCCTGACTTGTGCTCAGGACTAACATTAACCTGTGGAACATGTTTAACTTGCTTACTTATGTAATCTCTGTAAATAATCTGTTTGTAATATGTAATGCTGGTATTATGTAATGCTGCATCTGCTTACCCTTGTAGCTTTTCTCCCCAGGCCTCCCCTGGAAATGGACATGCATCCAGTCGGACTATCCCAGTCAACAAATGTAGGATAAATAAATAAATAAATAAAATATATTACAGTGACTACAATACAAGTCAGACATTGACATGCACTGACAGCATGCTGAACACACTGGGGCATACGTGGGGACTCAGAATAGCATCCTGCCTGAGCATCACACACCTCCGCAGCTGGCACACAGGCATATGTTCCATCGGAACAGAGCACATGCCACACATGGCACACACATCCCCTGTGCCACACACTCACAGCCCGTAGGGCTACACAACACACCTGCTACAGACGTGTCAGGTACCTGTCTTGGGTGCTGCACTGGGGTCCTGCTCAACAGGCTGTATCTGGTGAAGGTCACAGTGATATGCCTCAGGGGCACTATGGTCCACCACAGAACACATGCATACAGGTCAGTCAGAGGCATGGACACATATGACTCACTCATTGACCATGCCAGTATGGCTGACCTGAGACATACATCCCTGGACTACATGATAGGGAACATAGAATGGATCTCTCAGCATGTGGCACAGGCCAGTATGAGCCTGATCTTGGTTGCCAACATACCCTCACCAGGTATGCTACCACTATATGTGGGAAGGGTGTTATATGTCTACATTATGCTCAGTCTCCACTGTCATTCATAGGGTAACCGCTGGTTGTCAACGTGTGCTTACATGCTAGGGAAGCTACAATGATGTGCAAGGGTCAACTTGCACGTGACACCCATGGCCCGATGTATAATGGCAAAGCTCCTTGGTACACACATACTGCCTTATGCTGCAGGACATGGTTTACATAGCCACCTCCGTGAGTATCACACAGGTTGGGACACTAACAGTGCTGCTACACAACAACAGCAGTGTACACCGGAAGATGCATGCACCACACACTGTCCTCAGCACGGCGAACTGCAATGTCTGTGCAGTACCAGATTCCTGATTCATGGCTCACAGGTGTTACCCATCACTGACAGGTTATGCCCCATACCATGCCTGTTGTCCCCTACACATGTAACACACATGGACAGGGGGGTGGTATCCCAAGGTACCACAGATACACACACCTCCAGGTTGTTGGCACAGCACAAAGCATCAGGGCCTAATCATGTGCAGCTAACAGTGTGTTGGACTGCCATCTGGTTCATAGCCTGGCACACACAACCCTCCCATACACAGGAAGACCACCTATCCTCCATAACAACACTGGCAATATGACATTCTCAAGAACTGTGTTTATATGGCTGGACTGCATCCAGCCAAACATTGTGCGTGAGCATTACTGTAGCTACAACACACTAGTTGAAGGGTTCACAGCATGTGGTCACTGAATTGCAGTGGAATGACATGTTACCACTACCACAACAGGTGGGAACATGCAGCACCTGTACATTGACTACATGCACACTATATGGCCCAGACCAGATGTGTATCCCCTGCTGTAGGTATTTTACCATATACACCCACACTGTATAGAGACATACCACGCGGACCCTGCACAGTAAGACACAGTCATATTGGTATACATTGCAAATACCATTTATCCACTCGAGGCATGTGTCAGACATGGTAACTACTGCAGGTCACAGGTATTTATGTGTATGTGTCACACACATACATCATGTGTGCAATGCCATTGCTGGTTTAGGCAATGGCATGCATTGTTATGTACAAAGACCCACACAAGGTCATACTGTGTGACACAACCACACGTGGCAGTTGTGGGTTACCAAAACATACCTATCTGTACTCTGACAATGGTAATAGACACAGTAGCAGAGCGTACTATTGGCATTACTAGCCAACTAGCCCTGTTTGGCTGTGCTGATAGTGTGGTGACATCCCCTGTGTTTACTGGGGGAATATGCAGCATCTGGTGTATTGTGGTATTTGCCAAAAGGATCTGTTTTCTCACACTTGCATTTACACACACCCTACTACTCCCACACACATGCACACTTGCCATTTGCAGGATTCATTCCTCTACCTAACTAAGTCATGACACATGAGAAAGAAGCATTAGTAAAGTGCACTATTTGGATTACTAGACAGTTCTTCTTCTCCGGCTGCACTTATAGGGTGCTGACAACATCAGTATTCTGAAAGAGTAATGTGCATCAGGTAGTGTGATCTCCTGATTGCCAAAACTAACATGTTTTTCAGACAGAAATACACACACACACACAAACTCCCCACATCCAAACACACACACATGCCATTTACAGGTTTCAAACTCCTACCTAATTATATTACGACACTTGGGAGTGACACATTAGCAGAGTGCGCTATTCGCATTACTAGAAGGCTTTCCTTCTCCTGCTGTACTTATAGGGTGCTGACATCATCTGTGTTTAGAAAGGGGAGTGTGCATCCTGTAGTGTGTTCTCCCAGTTGCCAAAAGGGACATTTCCCTCACACAAAATTGCACACACACTAACCCCCCTCATCCAATCACACACACTTGCAGGATTCAAACCACTTCCTAACTATGCTATGACACTCGAGACTGACGCATTAGCAGAGCGGGCTATTTGCATTACAGGGAGGCTTCCCTTCTCCTGCTGTACTTATAGGGTGCTGACATCATCTGTGTTTAGAAAGGGGATTGTGCATCCTGTAGTGTGTTCTCCCAGTTGCCAAAGGGGACATTTCCCTCACACAAAATTGCACACACACTAACCCCCCTCATTCAAACACACACACTTGCTGGATTCAAACCCCTACCTAACTATGTTATGACACTCAAGACAGACGCATTAGCGGAACACGCTATTCGCATTAGTGGGTGGCTTCTCTTCTTCTGCTGTACTTATAGGGTGCTGACATCATCAGTGTTTAGAAAGGTGAATGTGCATCCTGTAGTGTATTCTCCTAGTTGGCAAAAGGGATACTTCTTTCAAACAGTCTTGAAGACACACTAGCCCCCTCCACACACACTGAGCATGTACAGGATTCAAACCCCTACCTAACTATGTTATGACACTCGAAACGGACGCATTAGCGGAGTGCACTATTCGCATTACTGGGAGGTTTTCTTTCTCCTGCTGTACTTATAGAGTGCTGACATCATCAGTGTTTAGAAAGGGGAATGTGCATCCTGTAGTGTGTTTTCCCAGTTGCCAAAAGGGGGGATTTCTTTCTCACAGCCTTTCCCACACACCAACCCCACTCACCCACACACACACTGAGCATTTGCAGGATTCGAACCCCCTACTTAACTATATTATGACACTTGAGGGAGACGCATTAGCAGAGAGCACTATCCGAATTACTGGGCATCTGTTTTGCACCTGTAGTATTTATAGGGTGCTGACATCTTTATTTCTACAGAGGTATGTACATGTAGTACTACCTGTCAGGTGGGGAATAGCATATATATGCATTTGCAGCCACCTACGTCAGGGTCAGATATGCACATCGCACTGGCAGGTTATGTTCTATACCATGCTTTGGGACCACAGGACCTGTAACACACAACACAACCAGTCCAGAACACCACACCCACATCCAGGACACACACTTAGCTTCCCTGGGAACAGTGCCAGGATATGCAGGTGTTCACATACACCATTCCAGTTGTTAACATCAGGTACAGGCATATTGTGTGTGAGAACTACTCAGGCCTCTACCACTTTACCCTACAGCCACTACAATTTGTGGGTCCATGTGCTATGGCAGAACCACACACCACAGCCACATGGGGGAATACATATTGCACCTGTCCATCTGCAACGTGGTACTCACTGTTCCACACCAGAGGTAGACCACCATTGTTGATATCTGACCATACCCACCTTTCCCTGGACATCCATATCCCATCTCCACCCCCAGGCAAGGTTGTCACTACACACAAACTGTATTTAGCACAAGCAGACTCTACACTTGTGTAGACTGGGGTGGACAACTTCAGAGGACCCATGCTGGAGGACTATACTGGCCATTCAGCATAATCCTTGACAATTGCATTCTATGAGCATGTGTACGGTTTGCATTGGTCATGCTATCCCACATATACCCATGAATGCTTCACAACAAGACACCTGTCAGCTGTACACCAGCCATATATGCGCCGTACAACAGACAGAGTGACCTAATACATTGCAGAGCTGTAGCCCACAGAGGGAGGACATCTGTGAACAGTTCTGGCATGGCACTTCATTCACACATACTCATTAAAACACAGTGTTGACAGTGGAATCGTCCAGAGAATGCAGATAGGGCTCCCCTCAGTCTGTTATTGATGGACACCTACGGTCAGAGATCCTCAGCAACCCTCTCACAGCACACACCGACAACATGGCTGTGGCTTAGCACATTCAATCCCTGGGACCTCCACAGTGCCCCTGCTTGACAGAGGCACAGCTCTCTAGCCTCACATGTTGCCTTCTGTGACCTACTTTACAGTGGCATAGTAGCCTACTATCCTGGGGGTGCAGATGTCAAGCACACTCTGGCTGAGCTGTCATTCCCTAGGGCAACAAGCCTAGTATTGACCTCTACACCCATATGTTCAATTGTCGGATGCACAATATTTGTTGTGCTGTTCTACTGTTTGCAGGTCTTTATTGCCATAGCATTTCCTGTTCCTATGACCAACTTGTGTATCTATGGAAGATGTTTGCATATGACGGCGATCCACTATATCACTTATGTCTCTGTAGTCATTTACTGTGTGCACTGGGCTGATTGCTGTGTTGTGGTTGGTTCCTGGGCTGACATGTATAAATACCAGATATGTGTGGCCAACTGCTAAACGGAGATATGGCCTAAGTGTGTGAGCATGCCCAGTTCAGCCTTTCCATGGCATGTTCTCTGACATATGCCTCATTTATCAAAGTGTGCGAGCATGCCCAGTGTGAGCTTTCCATATGTTGCACTCTGAAGTCCACCACATATTTGGGTGTGTGTGTGAACTTCAACAATTTCTCACGTTTATGGTTGTGTGTTGGGTGTCATGTTGTGTACTTACTGGCCAACTGCTTAGTGTCTGCCACAACAGGGATTATACTGTGCCTGCAGGGATTGCATGGGATACTTTGCAGACAGTTCTCAACATACTTTCATAATGACCTAACACTGTAGTACCGTATAGTGTACTGGTTCAGTACTTTCACTGTGGTGGACAGTATCATGGGCTTTAGTCCTATGACTGCTTGACATCTTCATAGTGAGCACAACAGACTGTGTAGGGGCCAGTTGTGCACATATGACCATGTTGCAATATGTTCAGATATGGACTACCTACACCAGGCTCGTCCAACATTGCTAGTGTATTCCACAACATAGGTGGACATTGGCAAACACTAGCGATGTTCCCTAGGCCATTTCTGATGCTAGTCACAGGGTGTGTTTGTCCTTCGACAAACATTGTAACTGGAATTTGCCATGACATATGTCATGGTTAGTATACTGTGCCTTTGTCTACCTCTGACATAACAGTGATACCTAGGGTTAGCCTACCATCTCCCATACACTCATCAGGATTCCTCTTGAGGGGTGTCGATATGTGGCTCTCTGGCTGACCTGTACCAGGAGTTTACTGAAGAGTGGGGGTGCCTTCTGTGTTATGGATCATTCTGTACAGCTTGTCCTATGTATGTCAGTGCTGGGGTTCAGGTCTCTCATGTGCATAGCTCACTGCCATTCAGATTGTACAAGGTGCAACATGTTCATTCATTCCAGGTTGGACATGGCTTCATACATCAGGCACAGCTTTCCTGTAGCTGGGAAGGATGGCGGTGTGTGGGGCTGCAGTTTGTTTACTCAGGCAACACATGGCATCTGTTCATGCTCTTTGCTACCCCTGGTGGGGTACTGTTGTGGACTTTACAGTTGATGGAGGTGTCTGCTGTGGTATATCCCACAGGGGCTACTGTAGTCAGTTGTGACACTGATGGAGGATGGCTGCAGAGCCACAGTGAGTTCCCCTTATCTACATCTGCCAACCTTCATGTTTGGGTGGGTATATGGTACATGTTTCTGCGAACACTACAGCCACATGTTTGTCCAGTGCAGGATATTTATCACCTTTTGTACCCAGGTCTCACATTACATGTTAGGTACCTCATGGGTTAACACCTGTGTGGTAATTTGTGGGCACTTACTGTATATCCACGGTGGTTGTCTATACACAGTTCTGCAATTAGCTTGCTGACATGGCTATGGCTACAGTTGTCTGTTTGTAGGTGGCCCTTTTGTGGGTTGCTTGTGTCAGCTGGGGGTCGGATATGGTGGGCTGTTTGTACTCCTCTGCATACATGTTCAGTCACAGTCCTTCCATGTTGGCCTATACCTATGGGACATATATACAGAACGGGGGTGGGGTGGGCCAAGACCAGGCCTTGTGGGATGCCACTCATATCCGCTTTGTAGTCTGACATGGATGCGGCATGTCTGACCATGTCAGTTCTGTCCTTGGTCTGGTTTGCAACCCCTCTACTGACATAGGGGTATATATTTAAGCTGCTGAACATATCCATACTGAACTCGTACGGTATTGTCTAGAAGCATGTGCACGGTCCAGCTACGCTGTGTGGACCACATTGCCCTCATCAATGACCTTAATGACTGCTTCAAATGGGTCAGACATGTTTAGGGGCAGGTTCTGCAGTTACGACAGCCACACTGTGTAGGGTCCAGTATCAGTAGGTCCACAATAGCCTTCTGTCTGCGGTACATACTGATCCTTTCCATAGCTGTGCAGGACAAGCTTGTCAGGATCCTGGGGTGGTAGTTTGGAGTATCCATTCAGGCAACACCTTTGTTGTGATGGACCACTGTTGTTGTACACTGCTCTTTGGGTACATATCCTGTGGTAAGGCTGACACTGGGCAGTAGTGTGATTTGGCATTCCATTATTCTTGGAGTCCATGTTGGCCTCAGCACAGGACACCATCACATACCTTTGCTGCTGTGTGTTCTGCTTTGCAGATGATGGCTGTTACCTCAGCATCTGCAATGTCAGGGGACCATCAGTCTGCTGGGATAGGTATTTTGCACTCGGGGGGGGGGTGTTTGCACTACACCTGACAGGTTTGGTATGTTGTTTGTAATATCTGTGTGATTTGGAGCATATCTGTGGATGCCCAACATGGTTCCTACCATCAGTTGGGTAACCCTTGTGATTATCCTTAGTGTCCTGTACGTTTTGTATCTTCATAGGTTCATGAGTTCATACTAGGCTATACACCCTAGGCCATTAGTAAGCCTAGCCAGAGTGTGTGTGTCTTTCGCCACCCCTTGCTATGTTCAATTATGGCCATTTATGAAGTTCTTCACTGTGCCTCTGTCTGGTCGTGACACAGTGAGGACCCCCATTATACATGTACGGTCATCCATCCACTTGGCAATATTCCTGTTGAGGGGTGTCAGTGAGGGGCTCTGCCTACCATGGATTGGGATCCTGTTTCTGGGTGTGGGGAGCCTCTGGGTTATGTATCTGTCCCTCCAGCACATCTTATTTCATTATGTGTTGAGGCCGACATCTGTGACTCTCACAGCTCCAATGGCTTTGATTTCCTGTGGTGTAGCATGTCCATTACTCCTGTGTTGGACATGGCCTTGTACGACAGACATACAATGCCTCTGTGTAGGCAGTGTGTGACTGCAGTCAGCTGGGGTGTCTACAGCCAGGCAGCATATGACATATATTTCACACCCTTTATCCTGTTGGTGGGGTAACTATGAGGTCTTCGAACCGCTGCAGGTGTCACGGACGGTACATCCCATATGAGTCATTGTACTAGATTATGGGTCTGATAAGGGAACAGTACAGCGGCACAGTGACCTCTGTTGATGTTGATGTGAATCCTTTCATGAAACGGTGTCCAGTATCGACAATCTTCATAGCCACATTGGCATTGTGGGTGTCACATGACAGATTAATGTCGACCTTTGTCCCTAGGTCCCTGATTACTCCTTGCATACATAATGGTTTGACACCTATGTGGTAATTTGTGTGTACCTTGTCTGGTATTTGGTGGGACATTCATACTGTCCAGTGTCTTCGGATGTCTGGGTGGAGTTCTTGTGTGTGAGAGTGTGGTCTGTCGCATGCTACAGACCGTACAGCAGTTTTGACTACAGTTATGTGCACATGGGTGGTCTCCGCTGCTTTATGCATTGTCAGTTACCTGGCAATATGGGTGTCTGTGCTGCATATGGATACTCCCCCTCCTTTGATGTTTTGGTGCAGGTGTTGGGGCCATAACACATGATATGTGGTATAACCTAGTAGTGCTGGTGTGCTATCACAAGGCTTGCAGCAGGCTTTTGTCACTGCACAGACATCAATGTTCTCCATAATGGGAAGTGCCTCAGGGGCATGCATATTGCAGTTTACACATCTGGCATTGGTCAACATTACCCTTATGTTTCCTACCACTTATGTTTTCTAGGGTGGTGGGTAGTCTTTTTGGCCTTGCCTACATACGGCTCTATGGAGGCGGCAAAGGCCTTATCCAGTATCCAGATGCACACGGGTAACAGCTGCAAGCCATCCCTGGAACAGCAGCATGGCTTGTCATGCTTGACATCTCAAGCAGACAGACATTAGACCCTCTTGGACTGACAGCTGTAACTGTGCCAGCTGTTAAACACGAGCATTCTGTGTTTGTACTATGGCATCATTCTTGGTGAGGTTGGATGCTGCACACAGCCAGTGTCATACCGCCCTGGGGTACATACTCAGAGGGACCATCCATGTCTCTTTTGATGTTGACCAGGGAGGTACATCTCAGGTAATTCACACCAGCATGGACATTGAGTGCATCATATTTCTGCTTGCTTTGGGGTGACCTGCGTACTTGTGTTATGTGGCATTTTGTGGCAGCCTACAGGCAGCTTACTCTACCCTTTCCCTTGTTCAGTCTGGTGAGTGGGACAGCAGTGTGTCTGCCTATACAGACACCTATTACGACTGTATCAGGCAAGTTGTTTCTCCTTCTGGCCTGTTACTGTTTGGCACACCAGCTTTGTGTACTATTCGTTGCATGTGCTATGTTTGAAGGTTGTGGTTGTTTGTGATCTGCTTTGGAGGCTTCTGTTGGTGTGGTGTGTTTGTAATTAAGGCCTCTGGGAATATTTGTCTGTGTTTATGTGTTTGGTTTACAGTTGTGGTAGGTCTATGTGGGACTGGGTTTGTTGTGTATGTGGTTACCTTCTCCTCCTGACTAGTTTTGACAGTACTGAGTTGGTGGAGCTCAACCTCTGGTTTGGATACATGGATGCATCTATCACATTTATTTGTATTTATTGGGGGGGTGTTGTGGATGTCTGTGTACTTGGGACTGGTGTCACATTGCCTCTGGATTCACAGATTCTACTTGTTGTGGCTGGACTTAGTGGATTGTATGTGTGGACATATGTTATTGCCATACTACTGGTCAGTGATTACTTCCCTTTTTATGTTTGCTCTATCATGTGGTAGCTTCCTCATTCTCTTGCATGGTTTGGTAATGGCTGGAGTACAGCATGCCAGATGCCTGCATGTATGGCATTGTGTGTTGTTGTTATTTGTGATTGCATACTCCAAGCATTCCTGGCTGTGTTCATGGAATGCCTGTATAACATGTTCTGTGGTGTGTCCCATATTCTGCACTTGCACAGGGACTTTTGTGGATTCAACATCGGTTTTGAGGGCTGCAACCTATGCTTTACACATGTTTTTCACTGTGGTATTCTGGCCAGGGACTGGGGTCAGGATGTGTATATCCAGTGTGATTACTCTATGGTCTGGTCTTACCAGTGAGGGGTACACTTCTCATCTTGCCATCCAGTACACATGTTGCTGATTATCACATCCAGTATGCTTACCCCTCTTGTGGGAGTGGTACATTATTCCTGGGCATTTTGGTTTATGGAATCTGGGTAATTTTCTCCTACTGTGTTGGTGCTAGTATAATGCTCCCGGTGTATGTCTGGGTATTTTCAGTCAAGCAATATAATGTGATTTGGGGGGCTTGATATATTCATGTATTCCGACATAGGCCAGGTGCAGTTCCTGGTATTAGGACAGTAGTCTGCAGCAGGCTATATACTGGGAGGCAGTTTTAGCCATTGGTATTTGACCATGGCTAATCCATGCTGCTTTTTGTTGTGGTACCAACATGGGGGTGTGGTTATCCTTGCCATTTCTTGCTAGTCACCCTCCTTTTGTAGCTTGTTCCATGTTTTGCGGCTGTACAGCACAGTATGAGGTGTGACCTGATAGTGTTAGGGTGCTGATGTGAGCCTTGACCCAGTTCTCTATTACAGGACTGGTATCTACATTCTCCATACTGTGTGCGTTTACACTGCACACATCTTACTGTTTATACATCTGTCATTGGGTAGCATTACATCTAGGTTCCTATCCCTTGTAGAACCTATGAAGGTGGGTTTGTGTTTTGAGACTTACCTATTCAGGGCATGCTGTGGGTACTGACAGCCTTTGCCAGTATCCATGGGGCATGGCATGATAGGTGCACACCACCCCTAGCAGGTGGTGCATCATGTCAAGCTCCGCATGTCTTCCCAGCCTTAAACACATTGGCTACCCTTTGACTAACTGCATTACTTCAGCCAGTTATTGCACTTGATCATCCCATCGTCATTTTGTGGCTTCAGGCTTGGTGTGGGTGGATTTTAGTCAGGGTGCTCAGGTGTGCATATAGTACATGGTGTTACATTACTTAACACATAGCATTCATGCCTCAGGTGGTGCTGCAGGGCTGCCTCTGTCGGATGCGCATATTACATTTCCCTGTACATGTTTGTGAGCAGGTCATGTCATTTTAGGCATCCATGTTATTATTTGAGTGAGTCAGAGGGGGTATCATTCCCAGGGTTCCTACTGAGCCTGTGTATGTGCTATACGTTGCCTCTTTGCCAAGGCCAGGGCATACTGGGCACGCCTCCTTCTGCCTACTGTGGCAAGCTCAGGTTTTTCCTCCTCCAAGTCACGCTCTGCCTGTGATGGCCTTGGCAATGGTGGGGGGCTGTTTGGCCCGGCCCTATGCTGGTCCTGCTGCAGCTGTTTTCGCAAGATCATATTATGTAGCATAGCACATACCATGACAATTTGGGTACATGTAGTTGGTGTGTACTGCAAGGCTCCACCAGATGTGTCCAGACACAGGAAATGTGACTTGAGCAGCCCAAACACATGCTCTATTACATTACTTGTTTGTGCATGTGCCTCATTATGGCGTTCCTGTTCAGGTGTGTGTGCGTTTCTGATGGGTGTCATCAGCTACGGCTCCAGTGCATAACCTGCATCCCCCACTAGGTGTCCGTGTGGGATGTCCCCATTGGAAAATGTCAGGTACAGCTGCGTCAAATGCCAGATGTGGGAATCGTGGTAACTCCCAGGGCAGCCAACACACACATTCATTATTATGCCCTGGGCATCACACATGACCTGGCAGTTGATGGAGGGGAAGCCCTTGCGGTTAATGTAGGCCCTACCCCGCTCACCGGCTGGTGCTTTGATGCGTATGTGCATGCAGTCTATTGCACCCAGTACCTCAGGATATTCCGCTATTTGCTGGAAGAGACGCATATTGCTGGCCAATACCTCACGGGCATTGGGGAAATATACATGATCACCAACATGTGCTGACATGGCATCCAGGAACTGGTGCAGTACACTGGAGGCGGATGCCTGTGATATCTCCATCATATCGCCAGTTGGTCTCTGGAAGGTACCTGTTGCTAGTATTCTTAGGCCAACACATACCTTGGTTTCCACTGGGATGGGTTCCCCTCTGTTGGTTCTGTGTGTGAGGCGTGGCCTGCACAGCTCAACAATTTGCTGCAGGAGCTCTCTGTCCACTCTATAGCGCTCTACTATCTCCAGCTCATGTAACCCATGGTAGGTGACCCTGGGCCTGTACACTCTTCTCCGTCTCCTCACTGTGAGTTGTCTGGCACCATCTGCATTGTCACCACCCTCAGCAAGTCGCCTATGTCTCATTATGACAGCTATGGCTGCCCCTAACATTTCTGCTCTGAGTTCAGCTTTTTCAGTTTTCACTTTTATTAACTTACTCCTGTCTTGCAGTGTCTCTTAAGGGAAACATCCTGCACTACTGTTTGCAGAGTTTTACGTGCTGGGCTGGGCTACTATTCTGCCTGTGTAATTGCCTGCTTCTAATTGTTTTCACCTGCTAGCTTCGGCAGTTATCCCTGCTAGCTTCCTATTAATTCTGTTGCTTCCTTTTTCCTCTCTGTTTCCTCAGGGGGGAGCAACGTCCATACTATCAGAAACACGCTCACAGTGGCTTACACGCACGCACACGTGCTTACATGGCTCAGAATCTACTTATTCGGTTTAAAACGCGCGTACACCCGCGCAAACACTGTTACACGTCTGCCAACAGCCTCCAACATACTCAGCCTGCCCTGCACGTGTGCACACCCGCGCAAACAGTGTTAAACATCTCCCAACACACTCCCACATGCTCAGTCTGCCTTACACGCGCACACACTGCCCTACTCACGCTTCATGGCGCTCACACGTGCACATGCACGCCCAGCAAGAAACGTTGGTGTAAGTAGCAGTGTACACCTTCCATTTCTTGACTTTCCATGACTTATCTAGTGGCACACCTCTTTCCATGATCTGTGCCTGTCATCTGTCATGTTACACTGGCCTCCAATGAACTGCATTTCTTTCTACCATTCCCCTCTGTGATGTCACCTATCTCCTACTCTATTCCTCCCCCTTATGTATCTCTTACACTACTCAGACTGTGCTCATTTGCTATGTGACTGTGAGATTCAGTATCCTAACCCTCATTTACATGAGATTGCCTACTAATGCTTTAGTTACATGTCTTAGACTCAGCTTCCCCCCCTTAGCAACCACTACACGGTGGCCATGTTGTTTTTGGTCTGCTGGTCCCTGCATTGTCATTCCATGTATTGCATGAAACCCACATTTGTGGGTTTATAACCTTCATTTTCATGTTTTATACAGCACAGCCTGTTTGCGTGGGGCTGCGCTGGGTTTAAACATCGGCCACTGGCCTTTCTTCCATGCCCTTTCCTATGTATCTTATATGTTCTTTTAATCTTTCCTTGAAACTTCTCCTACTTTCACCCATATAGACTTTACCACAGGGACATTTCAGTCCATATACTATTCCAGTACTTTCACAAGAATATATGCCTTTATGAGAAAACTTCTTTCCATTTATTTTGTCAAAACCCTGTATAATATACTGACAACAGTTACACTTTCCACATGGGAAAGTGCCCTGCATTACCACATCTGGATTCCTATTGTCTAAAGGTAATTGAAACCTACTATGTACTATAAAATATTTTATGCTCCCACCCCTTGAGTAAGAGAATATAGGAAACTTATTTGCTTTTATTTTCAGAAATATGTTTTAGATGTGGGAATGTGGGGCAATTTAAAATGGAATGCATAAATGTTAAATGCTTATTGTGCATCCAAGGTAGAATTTATTAATGTACATGGTGTACTTTTTGTGAGGAGAGTAACCATTCCTTTGTGGAATGCAACAATTATTCAAGGCTAAGATATATTGATGAAAAATATATGTTTATTCACTGCAAAGGCACAAATACATTTTTGTATAAATTAAAGGTGTTTCACTTGTATTCTGCTTTTAACTGCACATTAAAACTTCAAAAGAGACCACAGCTCTGTCTCTTGTGAGTCAGGCAGAAATTATTTCCTACCCGCCCACCCTGTTACTATTCTGTTGTTAAATACCACTGTCTTTCTAGTTGCCTGCCTCTTATGTTAATTTGACCATATATCTAATTTCCTCCCTGCTTTCACTGTCTTTTGTGAGTAAGCACAAAATTATCATTTTGTGAAATCACTCCCCTTCAACGAGTTAAATTTATTGGCTATCCTACTGTATTCTATAGTACCAGAATACAAAAGTGATCACCCCCTTTCAATCGATCTTGCTGTTTTAAAAATAGTGACTCTCCACTAAAACTTAACTTTTTAGACAGGTAAAACTTAAGTTACCTACTTTCACATTTAACTTCTCTAGTGCACACTGCAGTGTTTAGGATAAACCATTTTTTCATCTTACTTTTAAGCAACCCTGTGACTAGCACTTGCTCTAATACCTGCTGGAAAGCACTAGGAAGCCTTAAACTGATACAAGCACCCAACTCTCCTCATTAATAAGGAGAAATTAATAATAGACACTAAACAGCCTATAATTGCAAAGTACCTTGCTAAGGGAAGAGAAAACAGCTCCTGTACTTTAAAAAAAGCAACAAACCAGGTGTTTCCAAGGGTCAGCTTCCAGTGATTTCTCCTGCCCACCTGGTGAATCTTGGCATACTGGGGCAATGCAGCAATTGCCTCATGTACACAGACAACCCTCTCCTCCTACACCCAACACTACAATCTGTGAGAGATGCACTTACATAGCCAAACTGGAAGCAAAGCTCTCTCAACCCAAGATTGTGCTAGACAGTCAAGAGGAGAAGGTTAACACCCGCACTACACATCAAGCAACACATAGCCCATCTAAACTTGCATCACCAACACCCACTGATAGCAACACTAAATCCACATATGTGGAGGCCCTTAACTGTAACCTGCCCAAGCAACAAGGACCTCCGAATCTGAAACGCAAACAAACACCAATCACAACCAAAGTGTCACATAGCTCACAACACCAGTGTGCCACCCAGCAACAGCCCCTAAGTCAAGAGACCGTACCTAACACTTTAGTCATAGGTGACTATAGTCAGGCACACTGATGTCCCACTCGCCAGGCTGAACAAGGAGAAAATTACAGTCAGCTGCCTGTCGGGTTCTAGGATCCACCACATAACGCATGCACTCAAGTCACTTCACAAGTACAAATATGACTCTGTCATTGTCCATGTTGAAGTGAATGACTTGAGACATACCTCCCTGGACTACATGAACAGAGACATGGAAGAGCTCTCGGATCATGTGGCCCAGGCAGGTATGACCCTAGCCCTGAGTAGCATCCTGCCTTCACCCAGAAAGATACCACAATATAAGGACAAAATGATTGACTTCAACAATTGGCTAAGCTTCTGGTGTCATTCAATGGGGATCCAGTATCTGTCTGCCTGGGATGACATGATCGACAGACCACAATGCTTTGCCAGAGATGGTCTGCACCTGTCGCCCCTGGGATTCTGGGTACTGGCTAAGGCTCTTGCCATCCCTATAGTGCCTTTTTTAGGCAAAGTTCAAAGGACAAAACCACCACCGTAACAGGTACAAGCATGCAGAATCTGAAGGTAATGCTACTCAATGCTAGAAGTCTAAACCTCAAAATGCACACTCTCAAGGCACTTCTAAAAATGGAGAACATTGATATCTGTGCAGTAACAGAGATCTGGTTCAAGGCTCCAGAGAGCACCCCTGCAATACCAGGCTACAACTCTTACCACACTTTTCGGCCACCAAACCAGGATTGAAAGACTAAAGGTGGAGGAGTGTCCATACTCATCAAGGATATTCACACAACCAGGCTAGTTGCCCAACCCAATGCATCCGAAATTCTCCAGGTGCAACTAACACTAGGTAAGACTGCAATCCAAATTGTAGCTTGCTACAGATCCCCCACCATGCCCCAAGATTCTCACTACACCTTTCTAAACATACTGGAAAATATTAAGATACAACCAAACACCCTAATACTGGGTGATTTCAACTACCCTGCCATTAACTGGAAAAACTACTCATGTACCAACACCTTTGCCCAACGGTTTTTGGAATTCATAAATTCCAATGCCCTGGATTAACTAATCCATAGTCCCACCAGGAGCTCCAATATCCTAGACCTGGTGATTACCAACATGGGAAATCGATGCTCCACACCTATGGTCACCCCCTCATTGGTCAAGTCAGACCATAAGCTAATCACCTTTAACATCCACATCCCACTCCCCAGTAAGGAAACCTCCATAAAAAACTCCTCCAAAGCCAACTTCATGCTACTCAAGTCAGAAGTGACAAACTTCATGACACCCATGCAGATGGGAACTGAAAGTTTGACTGCTGAGTCCAACACTAAGGCACTGTACAAGCACATCTACTCATGTATGAATTGTGCAATCCCAAATAGAACCAATATGCTCCCCTCCAAAAAAAGGAAGCCAATCTGGAGGTCCCCTGCCATAAACAAACTTTACAACAAAAGGAAGAAACTGTTGCAGAAAAAAGGAAAATCCCACTATGCAAAAGATTCCCTTACCAACCTCAGTAAGAAGCTGAGATCCCTCATAAAGTCCTTTAAAGCTAGTTACGAAAATAAAATTGCCAAAGATTCCAAAGACAACCACAAGGCATTCTATAACTATGTCAAGAATCTAAATGGCAATGCTCAGATTTGCTCTGAGCTACAACAGAATGGCATTAAATATACTGATCCCAAGGATATTGCCAATATCTTGGCAGATCAATTCAGTGCCAACTTCACCCCCCTCTTACCCCCTAAATGGCCCATCTCAATACTGGAAGGTTGCCATTTTCCGGTAATAACAGCCACACAGGTAGAAAACGCACTCTCCAAAGCTAAGAATACAGCACCCATGGGACCAGATGACATCCCGGGCTGTGTACTACATAAACTACAAAATGAACTGGCACCTCACCTAAGTGTCATGTTTAATCATACCCTCACCTCAGGCTTCATGCCCACTGATTGGCACACAGCTACAGTTATCCCACTCCACAAGGGGGATCCACCTTGGATCCCAGGAACTACTGCCCCATCAGTCTGACAAGCCTGATCTGCAAGGCCATGGCATGTATTATCATGGAACTTATAAACAAAGATATTGGCAACCTTCAAACACTGGACCCCACCCAGTTTGGATTTGTGAAGGGCCGATCTTGTCTCCTGAACCTGATTGACTTCTTCAAATCAGTCTCCAGAGCTGTGGATGAGGGTAAGGCAGTCCACACAGCCTATCTGGACCTCGCCAAGGCCTTTGACATCATTCCCCACTCTGGAATCATAGATAAACTTACTAAGCTGGGCATTAATCCCTACATCACTCGATGGGTTGCCAACTGGCTTACTGACAGAACCCACATTGCAAAAGTAGCTGATTCCAAATCCAGCTCCAGACAAGTGACAAGTGGAGTACCTCAGGGTTCAGTCCTGAGACTGCTCTTGTTTGTCATCTACTTCTCAGAAGTACAGGCCAACACTAAGGGACACTGGCTAACAAAGTTCACAGATGACTCCAAACAGGGAGCCATTATTTAATCCCCAAATGATGTGGATACTCTACAAAAGAGCCTTACAGAAATGGATGCTTGGTGCCAGAGCCATGGGCTCAAGCTCAGTGCCAAGAAATGTATAGTTATCCTCTTTAGGAAAACACATGTATCCATGAATTACCACATAGGTGGCAGTACACTAAACACCGAAAGTGTGATAAGAGACATAGGGACACAGGTGGACAGTGGTCTCACCTTCAATAACCACATTGCCACAACAGTCAGGAAATCCTTCTGTGGCACACCTCATCACTAAGGGCTTTTCATCCAGAAAAAAGGAGGTCATTGTCCCACTGTACTCATCCCTCATTAGACCCATTATAGAATACAACGCCCCATTTGGTATGTACCTCTCAAGACATCTGCAACAACTGGAAACCCTGCAGAAATACCTCACTAAAAGAATCACAGGCCTAAAGCAGATGCCCTATGCTGAACGCCTTAAAAAACTCCAGCTATACTCTGTCACATACCGTATACTCAGAGGTGATCTCTGCTTAACATACAAGGCCATGTCAAACCCAGAGCTGTTGGACATGCTACACTTAAAGAAATCTCAATCCCTCAGAGCCACACACTCCAGTGATCTAAACCTTGTCATCACAATAATCAAAATATGCTTGAGGGATAGGTTCCTGACCCAGAGACTCCCCAAACTCTGGAATAGACTGCCCATACATGTCAAGCAGAGCGCTTCCTTGGCCCTCTTCAAAAGGAACCTTGATGATTGGATGGGAGAAAGGAAATTCACTCCGGGGATCACGTCAGTCGCTCTGCTAGACAGGGGTCCAGGGAAGTAAACAGTGTGGGAAGAAATAGCCAGGGAATTGTTAGGGCTGGGCTTGTATAGGCCCTAGGGCCGATAGCCTAGTACCAACCTATGAACCAATGAACCTATAAGAAGACTAGAAATGTCAAAGTACGGATGATGGTGTAATATCATGTACTCCTGGATCATTAATAACTCTTCATTATCAGTACGAAGTATTTTTCCTATTAGAAGAAAAATTTTTGCTGCAGGAAGTTTGTCAAAGTAGAAGAAAGCTAAATGAAATAATTTTAAAAGGGGATAGCTCTGCTATGTTAAAAAGGAGTATTACATAAGAGGAAAGGCAGTGGTAGAAGACAACACTCCATATGAGGGAGAAAATAAAGGAAAAAGAACTGAATGGTCTACAAAAAAAAATGAGGGCACATGATCATTTAAATTGCATTTGTGATATATAGGATATTGAAAAAAAAAAACAATAATGTGTGTTGACATGAATAGGGTCTATGGAGGACAGATGAGGTTAGGATTAAGGATCTAGTTGAACATTTGTTATATTTCATTAACATAAGGGTTTGTATGGAAGAATCAGGTAGACTGGGGAGGGAATGAGAAGAGCTTTTTCTGGATCCATCTATGGGTACAGGTAATTGTTTTGGATATTAATAGTAGTTAGATGCCAAAACTGTTGTAACTAGAACATGGGAAAATAAGGACAATATGGCAGCTATATATGACAATGAAGTAGACAGCAGTGTAGTTGTTAGGTTTATTGCACTATTTGCACCTCAAATGAAAAGTATAGAAAGCAGTATATGCTATAATGGATTTTTTTCCAACACAAGACACTTGGTAGCGTGATACTTATTTTTAACATAGCATTAGGAAAAGCAAAGGAAAATAATATTCAGTTCGGAACAAATGAAAAAAGGTGATAAGTAAATATGGGTTAAAAGTATTTTAACAAGAAGTTACATACTGTGGGAAGCATGTTTTTTTTCCATTCCTGAGCAGATGGTTAAGGTGAAGTAATAAACCAAAGTATGCAGGATATCAGATCATAAGATTGTTGATGCATAGCTGTTTTTAAAGAAAAAATAATAATTTTAAGGACAATTACAAAACTGTTATAGAGTGAAATACTAATAGCAGAAAGAGAGATTTTGCAAAGGAAAAGTTGGCAATAATGCATTAATTTGATTTAAGATATTGTGGTGGAATATAGAGATATGTCTAGACCAGGACTTGCAGAGAGGTCAGCTTTAGAGATGAGGTAACAGTCACCCACAAGAACTACAAGGTACAAAGCAATGTAAAGGTAGGGGTGCTTTCACAGGTGTCACTTTGACTATGAATTTGCCTAGATAAGGTCCTAATGGTAATATTTTAAACAAAATGTAAAGTTATTATTCAAGGAGTTGTTTAGGAAGTTAGGAAATAACATATATTATGGTTATTATACTTAGGCATAAGAAAACAAAAAAGAAAAGAAATAGGTTTTAGTAATGATTAATGGGAAAGTAGAAGGTTAGATAGAACAACCATTTTTATTAAGTAGATTTTTGCAGTTAAGAAGATGCATGTGTGGGATACTGAAGGAAAAAGATTATTTTTTTTTTCAAAGAAAGAAATTACAGAGAACAAATAAAGTACTTGAGACAGTTAATGAATGTAAGGGAAAACTTTCTCTGGGATTCAGCAAGCTCTGCACAGTGTGCAGGAATAGTGCAAGAGCTGCTGGAGGCAATATGGCCGCCGAGAGATCCAGGAACAAGCTCCCGGGACGTGAACGAGTGCTCCTGGACTATTCTTGCACAGACACAACTCCTGTATGCTAACTACCCAATTTGCAGGTGAAAACAATGCAAATGAGGTGAAAGCAGACAGTTGTCTGTGCAGGATTAGTGTAACCTGCAGAACTGTATTCAGCTAGTAACCAAGTACATTTCTGCAAACTACAAAACGGAGCCATGACAGCTCCAAATAAAGTGTGTATATAATGTGGAAGGCATGCCAGTGGCCAAATATATGGCCATTGGCATGGAAAATAGTTTCAAAATAACAAAAAATAATGCAATCGTCCCGAAAATAATAATAAAACCTTGAAAAAAGCTTTTTAGGCAGAATCACAATTTTGCCATTATAGTCAATGGCAGGCAGAAGACAATAAGGCCACTGAATAGTGGTTGCTAAGGGGGAAGGCTCACTGTTAGACTTGTAACTAGGCATTAGCAGTCAGTTCTATGCAAATGAGGGGAACGATACTGAATCACAGATTTCCCCTCATTGCTAGCCAATACCCAACTGTGTAGGTGCTGGAAAACCATGGAGCAGGCCTAAGAGTTAGCTGACATCATAGAGGGGTGTGTCAGGCAATCTGTAAGCTTAGTGGAGCTCTGTGGCTCGGGTTTGCCCTTAGCTTAGCAGATCTAAGGAAGCGTGTGTGTCTGAAACTGCATAGCAGAATTTATATTGCGTAAATGGGTGTGAGTGCCGCACACCAGGTTTTAAACAAAAAAAAATTAAAACAGGAAATAGCAGCTCCGTTCACATCTGAGCACTGTGTTTGCACGGTGCACCTCAGGGCTTAAACAGGAAGGCAATGGTAAGGGAAAACAGCAGTAGAAAGGTAATCAAAGAGAACTAACATTGCTGGCAGGTGAAATGTATCAGAATCAGCCAATTAAACTATGCAAACACCTTTCCCTCTGTTTTTCCTCACAAACACTACACCACTGGTGTACCCAAATGGGGAAATTGTACCTAACAAAAGCAACAAAATAATAGGGGCTGCTTTTGCTCTCATAAATCAACATGTGGAAGAGTCTGAGGGTGGTGAGGATGACAATGCTGATGACCAACCCACAGTGAGGAGAAGGAGAAGAGTGTACAGACCCAGGATAACCTACCAGGGACTACATGAGCTGGAGATAGTGGAGTGCTATAGGGTGGACAGGGACCTCCTACAGCAAATTGTTGAGCTGTGCCGGCCATACCTCAGACACAGAACCAACAGAAGGGAGGCAATCCAAGTGGATACCAAGGTATATGTAGGCTTAAGAATACTAGCCATAGGTACCTTCCAAAGGCCAACTGGGGATATCATGGGGATCTCACAGTCATCAGTATACAGGGTACTCCACCAGTTCCTGGATGCCATGTCAGCACATGCTGATGAGCACATATATTTCCTTAACAGCTGTGAGGCATTGACCAGCAATATGTGTCTCTTCCACCAAATAACAGAATAACCTGAGGTAGTCGGTGCTATAGACTGCATGCACATACATATCAAAGCACCACCCAGCGAGCGGAGTAGAGTCTAAATAAACCACAAGAGCTTCCCCTCCATTAACTGCCAGGTCATGCGTGATGCCCAGGGCATTATAATGAATGTGTGTCCTGGCAGCCCTGGAAGCTATCACACTCACACATCTGGCATATGATGCAGCTGTACCAGAGATTTGCCAATGGGGACATCCCATATGGCCACTTAGTGAGGGATGTTGGTTATGCCCTGGAGCAGTGGCTGATGACACCCATCAGAAATGCACACACACCCGAACAAGAACTCTATAATGAGGCACACTTACAGACCAGAATCATAATAGAGCATGTGTTTGGGATGCTGAAGTCATGATTCCGGTGCTTGGACATATTGGGTGGAGCCTTGCAGTATTCACCAGCTCCATGTACCCAAATTGTCATTGTATGTGCCATGCTACACAATATGATCCTGTAGAAACAGCTGCAGCAGGAACAGCATAGGGCAGGGCCACACAGCCCCCCACCATTGCCAAGGCCAGCACAGGCACAGAGTGACTTGGAGGAGGAACAACCTGAGCCTGCCCCTGTAGGCAAAAAGAGGCATGCCCAGTATGCCCAGGCCTTGGCAAAGAGGCAACGCATAGCACATACACTGACATGGTGGGAACCCAGGGAATGACACCGCTCTCTGACTCGCACATACAGTAAAAGGGATGCCAAACATGACACTACCTGTGCTTAACCATGTATAGGGAGTGTACTATGTGCATCCAACAAAGTCAGTCCTCCAGTACCATCCTCAATACTGGCACAGCCACAAGGTAAGTCACTCTCACTATCAATTGCTGAATGTAGTAGTATATTCTGCTACCTATATCTATGGTATGGATGTGAGCATGTAGGGGAATTGGGTGGCTGAATGGGATGGCAGAAGATAGTAGACACCTATATCGGCAGCATGAAATCCATAACAAATACTGGTGTCAACATAGTAGGCAGTACTAGACAAGGTGACAAAACCCACTGCAGGACATGTGGTGGGCCAAATTTGTGTCCATAGGATACACACATGCATGACAGTGAGGCTCACATACCCAACAACAGTCTCAGCCAGCAGGACAGGCATAGACCAACACAAAGAAAGGCTGTGCTAAGGCCTCTGATTGATGGCTATGGAGAACAGCCCCCTCCAGATCTACACACACTACAACAGATCAGTCAGTGTGATGTTAGTTCTGAAAGGTATGAAGTCTGAAACTGAAATGTAGGTAAAAAAAAAACTAAGAACTGTACTACACTGATATGCCTCTAGTTTGCATGATAGGTCAGAATGCAGAATGGAATGAAAGCCAACAGAGTACCTGAAATGTCAGTACAGTCATAGCAAATGTTTACAGTTGTTAGGTGTGCTCCCCCCAATCCTATGTGGAAATGTAGTAACATGTATGTGTGTGTATAATAACAGTGGAGCACAGATTACCTGAGCTGGCCAAAGTAGCAGGATAGATTGTTGCACATGTACAATATGCAGGGCTCTGTATGTTAGGTTGTTGTGTGTTGTATATTGTGTGAAAGTGGTCAGCATGTAGGTATGGAGGGTTGTGTCCTGGTGGTGACAGAGCCAAGTTCTCACAACTGCAGTGCCAAACACAATCCATCCCAGCAAGACACAATCTAGCAGTAATCCATACTAATTGTTCAGGTGTAATATCTGTCATCATCTGAAAGATGGACATGGCATGAATGTGGACCCAGACATACAAACAGTACACAGGTGGAAGTACCCTAGACAGAGAGTGTATAAAATGTTACTGTCAAATGGACACACCTTTGGAATTGTACATACAGGTTAGCAGCACATTAGTTGGCTGTGTAGTATGGAATACCAATGTAGTCTGGCCAAACACTGGCAGACCATGAAAGGCACAGGTATGAAGTACTGAGAAATCACTGATGTCCCTGCACAAGCCAGCATAAGTGGAATGCCCCACGTATATCTGTGAGTCAGCTGCAAGTAGCTTCAATAGCACACATGCAGTCATCTCACCCCACCATCAGCCGCAGGTACCTCACAGGCCATATCCCTGCTGCTGGGAATGAGTACAATATGATCCCCACCTCTGTATGGGAGTAGCCACAGAATGCAGCATGCTGAAGAGGTGTCCCATGCAGGTGTGTCCCTACCTGTAAGCAGCACCCTGCCAACATCCACACCAATGGATCAATAAGGACAGAAACTATTGCCATTAGCACCTTGCACACCTACCCTGTCACCCCGGGAGAATACAGTAGCTTGTAGTCTGGGACTGTAGGAGTGACACAATGCATTGGCCTGTTATAGATGGCCTGCATCACTACCAAATCCCCTACAGTCCTCTGTCAAATTCCTGTGTCTCGTCCGTACTGCCGATGTATGTTATCTCATGGATTCCCAAATAATGACATAACACAGTCCATAGAACACAAATGCAAGGCCATGTCAACAAATCCCAGTAGCATGTCCACCATGTCCTACTGCATGAACTGTGGTCCAAACCCTAAATACTGCTGGGATGAAGTGATAACTATAAAAAAAAAAAAAAAAAAAA
The DNA here is from genome assembly GCF_019279795.1 of Protopterus annectens. NCBI lineage: Eukaryota > Metazoa > Chordata > Ceratodontiformes > Protopteridae > Protopterus > Protopterus annectens. Next base: position 1,981,763,879 of record NC_056729.1, on the reverse strand, counting down.
AAATTATTTTTGCTGGCAATCAATTGTTTACTCATGTAATTATTCTCGTATTTAACTTTTTTCCTTGGGGACTATACAATTATTTTTTATAATTGCTATTTCTTGCAGATTATTTGTATAAATGTTTCTTTTTTCTGTCCTTGTTATTGTCTCGGAGCTTTTCTCCTCGAGCCTCTACTGAAAATGGACATATATCCAGTTAGACTAGCCTGGTCAACAAATGTTAAATAAATAAATAAATAAATAAATATAGGGATACTTATCAGATATCATTTGCATAATGTTCGGAAGAGGATAGAATAATGGAGGGGTAGAAGCATGGATGCCATGGAATGTGTGAAGTCTGAAACTCAGATGTGAGCACATACTATCCCTGCCTGCAAACACAGGAATGGGTGGCTAAAAACCTGCTCGTAAACCACAATGTGAAGGGGTAATGACCAGAAATATGAGCCCTGCCTCTAGGTAACCTGTGTGAATCTGTACAGCTGTGAGGTATAGCCACAGCAGGATATGGCCATCCTGTCATGTCGATAGATGTACAAGCATGGGATCCTCAGCCACCACAGTACCAAGGTGCTGAACCATTTACACAGACCCATCAGCAAGTGTCTGCAGCTTCCCCTCCACAATGGGATGATTATGCAATAATATGTAGGCTGCAGACCACAATACTGGACACACCTTCATTCATCTTGTATTCCCCAGGAAATTACTGCAAGCAAATATGTATACCTGTCAGTAGTTGATGACATAAAAAATCACAGTGTAAAACAGTACATATGTCTGAATACCTCTGCTAACACCAAAACCATGTAGCAGAAGCAGCACAGACATAATTAGTTACAGTATCCCACTATCCTTTGCCCATTGTGACCCCATATTGTCAACTGATCTACAGATATCCTGCAGAAACAGGTTTCTAGCTGTAGGTGTAGAACACAAATGTCTGCACTGGAGTACAACCTACCTGGAATGGATTCACACATCCAGTACAGAATGTCATACTGGGCATTCTCCCACACTTAGAGAAACAAAGCTCATGTCTGACAACAAAATACTGAAAGGTCATACTGGGCATGCTCCAACAAATGAAGCCCATGTCTGGCAACAACAGTGGACTATACATATCTGTCAGTCACAGGTGTCTGTGCACACACTCCACATTGCACACCAGTCATGCTTTGCACACACATTGGATAGGAATACACACATATATCCAAGGACAACACACTATAATAGGTCAAACATACACATACAAAGATGTGGGTAAGAGTGTGACAGACAGTGATAAAGAGCTTCCCATCATGAGGCCTGCCCCACCCAGTACACATCCAATTGGCCAATACCACATGATGTGCAAATGTCTATCACTGTAGACATTTGCTTCTGGCAGCCCTCAGCACTATAGTGTCTGTGGTGCTTGTGATAACTGTGTAACATGACAGTACAAGTCATTATTCATCTAGCAGTTGTATACATGGTCCTGTCAAATGTAAACCTGTGTGTGTAACTGAGTGTTGTGTGTGTGCTTCCAGACGAATGGTTTATGGCCCATTTACACACACTGCACTCCCCATTGCCCTACTTTTGCTAGCCTGCTGCTGTCATTCACCTTGAAATACACCTTTGGAGAAGGGTTAGCCCTATAAGCTCCATGGTGTGTGCTATAACTGTGTAATGCTATAGTGTGATGTACTAGTTAGGTTGGAGTTATAATCCCAGACATGGCAACTGTGAAACATTGTGTGTGTGTGTGTGTGTGTGTGTGTGTGTGTGTGTGTGTGTGTGTGTGTGTGTGTGTGTGTGTGTGTGTGTGTGCGTGTGTGTGTGTGTGCAGGGATCAATGCTTTTGTGGCCAGTCACAGTCACTGCACTTTCCATTGCCCCACTTTGGCAAGCCTGCTGATGTCATTCACCTTGAAATACAATTTTGGAGAAGGACTAGCCCTATACGCTCTGTGGTGTGTGCTATAACTGTGTAATGCTGTATTGTGATGTACTAGTTAGGTAGGAGTTCTAATCCCAGACATGGCAACTGTGAGACTCTGTGTGTGTGTGTGTGTGTGTGTGTGTGTGTGTGTGTGTGTGTGTGTGTGTGTGTGTGTGTGTGTATGGATCAATGCTTTTGAGGCCAGTCACAGTCACTACATTTTCCATTGCCCTACTTTTGAAAGCCTGTTGATGTCATTCACCTTAAAATACACCTTTGCAGAAGGGCTAGCCCTAGAAGCTCCACGGAGTGAGCTATAACTGCGTAATGCTATAGTGTGATGTACTAGTTAGGTAGGAGTTCTAATCCCAGACATGGCAACGAAAAGGGCTAGCCCTAGAAGCTCTGTGGCATGTGCGATAAATGCTGTACACTGTAGTAGCAATGCATAGCTAGGTAGGGGGTTGAATCTCAGTACTGTCAAGTGTGTGTGTGTGTGTTTGTCATCAGTATCATTTGTGGAGGTAGCTGCGATTGTGTAATAACAGGACTCATTGTGGGGAAGGTTTTGCAAATTTCTTATACTGTGGATCTACTATATGTCACAATGTCCACTTTACAAGGACAACAGATGTCAAACAACAGAGAGGCTGGTGTAGACAATCCATACCCCTACATGTGACATTATGGATTGGTGAACAATATAGGTAACCCTTGTATTACTCAGAGAACACTCTCCACCCATGTCTCATACACAAACACACTTGGCTAGGCAACAACCACTATATTGGTAGTTCCCTGCATATTGCTCACAGATAGTAACTATGGTGTGATTGCAATGGACTACAGAGGACATGGCACCCTGTCCCATCCCTACAATAGGCAAATAATTGCTTACACTGGTCCTTTGCTCTGTTCCCCACCGGACGCCTGCAACAACTTGAGTCTGCAAATGTAACCCACAAAGGAAATGCCATGCCTTACACACATGTCCTGTATGGAAAGATGCCACAAGCACCAGTGAATACCTGTATCATGCTGTCAATGTAGATGCAGGCACAACATCAGTTCCACAGCCAGTTCTCACAACATGCGGTCAGGAATGCCACATCAGATGATAACAATCTGTCCACATATCATTCCCCAGACACCCCAGGTACACTTCCACATGTCAAAGATCATGCATGTGGGACATGTGCACAACCCAGACACTGTCCATCTTATGGAATATAGAACACATACATGGCAAGCATTGCATAGCACTGGCCACCCACAATTATAACCCACATGAGTGGATGGTGAATACAATACCACCTGTGTGGGCCAATCCAGGGACTACACCCCTGAGCCACACTGCAGACCATGGTCATGTGGCCTGATGCCAAGTTATACTCATTGCCTAATCTTGTACAACCTTCTGGCACAGTCAACTACTACACACCTGTGAAGCAATGAACCCATGCATGTTAGTACTGGCAAATGTGTGTGTGTCTGTGTGTGTGTGTGTGTGTGTGTGTGTGTGTGTGTGTGTGTGTGTGTGTGTGTGTGTGTGTGTGGAGATTAATGATTTGGAAGCCAGTCACACTCACTACACCTCCCATTGCACTACTGTAGCATGCCTTCTGATGTCAGTCACTTTGACATACCTTTTCCCCATATATCAGCCTGAAAACCTCTGTGGCACATGTAGTACCTGTGTAATACTGTACTATAGCAAACTAGTTAGTTAGGAATTCTAATCCTGACCCTGCCAGCTGTGGTAATGTGTGTGAGTCCCTGAGAGAGAGTGGTTGTGTCTTCCTTAACACCTGCTTTTGTGGACAGGCACATGTACTACACTTACCTTATCCCTCCATTATCACTGTTGCTGATGTCACTCACCTTCAAAGATACCTTTGGACAGCATTTCAACATTTAAGCTCCGTGGCGCATACAGTACCTGCATAAAAATGTAATAGCAATACATAGTCAGGCAGGGGGTTGAAACCCAGTACTGAGAAATGTGTGACACAAACATGCTTAGCTCTTACTCTCCTACCCCCTTCCTTTTTTACTTTGTCTCTCTCACTCCCTCTCTGGTGGATGTGGAAAAGTACACCTGTTTTGCTTAGGAAGCAGCTTGTGTTTTGTAAGTGATGCTCATGATCAGCTGATGGCATGTGCATCAGTTTCAGTCCCCCCACTAGCTGATTGCATGTGGAACAGCTGTGGTATCATTCCCATAGCCAATTGCATGGAAACACACTCCTATAACTAAGAACATCATGTGGGTGTTGGCCCTTTTCATTCGCTGTGAGCAGGACTTCATGTTGGTGTTTGACAAACAGCATCACAGAGGGTAGTAGGATATACCTTTTACAACATACACTGTGGAGACAGGCCAACAAACAGGAGGGGGATCTTCTAGACATAAGGACAGAATGTAAATCTTGCTCGTCTACATTTGAAGTAATATTGGTTTAACAGGGTTTGTGTGGATATGACTGGTCTACATGATTTAATATCTGTCAGGACAGTGTTATGAGGTTGGGGAAACTCCCACCTGTAGGGCTATCTGCAGACTGGCCAGTGTTTGGAGTCTTACATGTGTTGTGTTACTCACACATGTCCTATCTTTAGAAATGCAGTAGCATACTCTGAGGATTGCAGTCAGTACATGGTGACAGCCATGTGAGTTAATGACTTCATATCCCTCAGTAGACATATGTTACAACAAACCCTGTTACACCAGTAAATGTATGGGTTCATTACAGCAACATGTCAATATTGGCCCTCTGTTAGTGCCTCCAGCCACAACTCTATCAACCTTTGTACATATGTCATGCAATAAGAGGTGCATATGTTCAGTACATCATTATTTACTGACTTCATACCTGATAACACGCCAGTGAGATACCAGACTGCTAGACATGTTATGTATAGTAGGCCTTATATCTGAAACAAAACCTGGATATTCTGTTGAAGTGTGTACAGTAGTGAGGTCTGTGTATTTATGGTGATTGTCGACAGAGTGTGTAATGTGAATATGTACCTTGGCCTGTGTACAGACTGTGGTAGATGTCATTGTTCTTGGTCCTGTGCTATGTGATGTTGCATGCTGCTGCAGTGTATGGTACCCTATCGGCGTACATGTTTGTAGGGCCAGACCGACACATGTCTCATACCACAGTCAGGCATTGGAATACACTGTGTATTGGCCCAGTATATGTAGGGTTGGTGCGTGAGTGGCACATATGAGGATGGTGTGTTCACACATTCCATATACTGTAATATTAAGTACACTTACCATATGTGGCTCTGGCTGTGTTCAGATTGATTGTGGGTATGCACTTTCACACAGGTGTCTGTTTCTCTGTGCTGTTACACGCCTGTAGAGCCTGCTATATTTGCAGGTACATGTGTAATCCCCCATACAAAATGGGGGCCAGTGTTGTGGCAGTCTGCCTGTAGTTTGCACAGTGCTTTGTGACATGCCAGCAGCTCAGTGTATTTACCCAGTGTGATGTTATGTCTAGATATTTGTCACATGTACTGTTGCCGGACCACCATAACTGTTGTGTATTACTGACAAAGCAGTGGGATGCTGTACAGATGTATGTCACTAACTAGTGGGTAATATATGGGCTTGTGACCTCTGCTCCTCTGGTTATTATGTGTCAGGACAGACAGGTGTGTGTGAATGCAGAAACTGTGTGAGCTTATCTATTCCAATATGTTCATGATATTTCCATTTACATGGCTGTAAACATCCACTTTGTCAGGCTTGGTCCACACCTCTTGCACTAAGGGGTGCTGTGTATACCTTTGGACTGACCAGATTGTGTCAGACTGTCCACATGTATTGGTCATGTCTCTGCTTTATTCCACAGGATCATTACTGTGATTTGTGTGGTACTGTGCTATGATAATCTTATGATGTGTGTCAGTAACTGACGGCGTATATGTCAATATTAGGTATGTATGTATATATATATATATATATATATATATATATATATATATATATATATATATATACAGATAGATCTATATATGTGTATATATATATATATATATATATATATATATCTATATATATTTATATATAAAACGCAATATATTGATATACAGCATATATACATATATATATATATATATATATATATATATATATATATATATGTGTGTGTGTGTGTATGTGTGTGTGTGTACATATGTACATGTATACATATATCTACATATCCTTGTTATGTGTACACATGACCGCTGCATATACCTTCCCAGATGTATCACACCGTATTTATCTGATATGTGTATATGTAGCTACAACAACATACTTGATTCAACACTAATATCACTTACAAGTATTACACCATTGTAGAGGTCAAAACAGTTGCTCACTACTATTCAGTGTGTGTTCTGACAGATATACTGAAAAAACATCAAACATCTTCACAGCTGTAATAGCTTAGTGGTTAAGTGCTGTGACTATAGTGTAGAAGGTCCTGGGTTCAAGGGCTGTTTATCTTGTTGCTAGGCAGAACAAGGGGTGTTGGATACAGAGTGGTTAAGGCAGGTATGAGCAGCCTGATCACATTCCAGTCTGATAAAATAGTAGGGAAATTACATTTCTAATAAGTGTATTTCATTCCATGTACATAACATGCATCTATGTGCTGTCATTACAGTAGCAAGGGATGTGAGTCTACAGTCTGGGACACCTGAGTCTGTATGGCTTGTACAACACTCTTTTCCATTTGAATGTGTTACATACATGGGTAGTATCCCAGGTTATATGCAGTCACACTGGCATGTAGTGTATCATTACATTACTACCGTTGACAGTGCTTTCACAAGTAAGAGTAGATTGCAGATTGTAGTACTAGAACCAAACACCCCTGTATGCAAATTGGACTCTGAGTCCTCACTGTCATGTTCTTGATGTGTGTGTTGTGTGTCATTAAGTATTTCCTACTGGATATTGATCTGACGTGGATATTAACTGTAGACTACTGTGTGTATAGGACATGTCATTGAGGGCTGCTATCATGTAATAATGACATACTTATCAGTGCCAGATGTCTATCTGTCAACACAGTCATCCTACTGCATAACCAGTTGGCTAGCTGATGTTTGTTTGTCCACTGTACAGATGTGCAGATGTTGGGACTCCATCTTGGCTGCATACAGGCAATCTATGCTTGAGTGACACTAACATGTCTGCTCAGCTGTGTTATGAATGCCACAGCTAGGAATCCACACCCTGTATGCACCACATGTCATGGATACCTCAACTACACTACCACAGTCAACAGGACATGCTTGGTTACAGGTCTGCAAGACAGACACCGACCATGTTATGTAATACATGTTGCATACATGTCAACTGGAGCATCTCAGTGGCCCTCTGCAGGAGGCAACCAGATGATTGGATGTTGCATGTAACTCTCACCCTATCAACCCATGGTATCTGTTGATAGATGGCCTACTGGCAAATGGCAGGGGTCATGATACCACTGTACACACATCCCCTACACTTCCCATCTCTCCATGGACAATAGCCTGGTACACACCTATGACCACCTGCACTGATGGACCCCAGTACTGACAAATGTGTACATGTGCATTACTAAGAATAACAGTGTCTGTGTGTTTGTAGACCTGTAGTTGATAATACCCTGAGGCCATTCACAACCACCTCACCCCCAATTGCCATAGTTAGATTTGGCTGCTGCTATACTGGACATTACATGTGCCTTGTTACACTCTTCACCCTATGGTCTACCTGGAGCTTGCAGTACCAGCACAACACTGTTGTACAAATGGGTTGATAGGCATGGGATACCCCCTGAGTTCTGGCAAGTGTGTGTATGTGCAAGTGTGTATATTTGTAGGAATTAGCATTCTGAGGCCACATTCTCCTAATACAATACACTTTGCCACACAGTATTAGGGATAGTGATGTTGCTGACCATAGGAGAGCCATGACAATGCATCACCCTACTATTCCTGTGGCATGTACATTAGATGTATATTCCTGTAGTAGCACTCTTGGGATAGACAAGGGGTTGTATTGTAGTCCTGGTCAATGTGTGATGGTGGGTATGTCAGAGTATTCTCATGGGTTTCAATGCTTACAATATCCACTGTGGGGTGTGGGTGCTGGGTATACTGTCTTTACACCATGGTACCCCCAGTACAGGTCCCATGTTCCACTGTATGGGGACCACTGTCATCATCAACCATACAGGTAACTGATAACATTATCCAGCCCAGTTATGCATGTGCTGTGTGCAACTTATTTGTAACAGAATGGGCACACTGACAAGGTAGTTAGCACCGATAAGCTCACGTCTCTCAGATGTGTGTATGACTATGTGTTTGTCATTGTGTATATGACAGTATGTCACACTATGTATTGTTCATAAACAACCAGTACATCCCCCATCACTATACTGTACAGGGACTGGTGATGTTCTTCACTTAACATGTAACCTGGAACACACCTCATCCTAAAAGCTGTGTGGTGTGTGCAATTAAGGCCACACACATCAGTAGCACTACATACCTAGGTAGGGGTTTTAGTCCCAGTGTTGTCAAGTAAGTGTGCATGTATGTGAAGGGATCTACATCTGTTTGCAGAATATAGATCTCCCAGGAGGTCTTCTGTCTGAGAACTGCCTGGCAAATGCTAACATTTCGCAGGTATCATCCTGTGGAAATTCATTCCATCACAACTAGTAGTAGATGTGTAAATGCTGTCTTCCCCACTGTATAGGTGAACAGCAATACTGGGGTTGGTATATATAGCTGGGTGTGGATATTGTGGACACAGCCACCATCATTGCAGTTACTGTTGAGTGTATCCCCCCACTTTGCTGGCTGTAATACTGTACAGTTCATGTTAACAGGTTAAGTAGTTGTCAGTCACACTATCTGCATATCAACAGCACCTCACACCCTCCAAAGGGTAGGGCTGTGCCACCCACACCAGCACACCTATGTTTACGGAGTTGAGGATTGCACTACATTGGGGAAGGGGACATTTACCCTGCCAGTACCATCACCAATGACATTAAACTAGTAGACTGCTTATTTCCCAATGTGTTGTGCCTATTCTATCTTGGTGGAATTACATAGGGTAAAATGGGTTCCTTGCACAAGTGCATACATCCATGTGTACAGTATTCTCTGTGTATTGCATCAACACCAAAGCCTGTGTGTGTGTGTGTGTGTGTGTGTGTGTGTGTGTGTTATGCACAAACATGTGGTGTGTACCACCCAGTACACTTACCATTGTCCCACTGTAGAAGGGCTGCTGATATTAGCCACCATGCTCTCACCTGTATACATCCCCAGACCTATCAGCCACGTGGCACATGCAGTAACTGTTATACAGACCTGTGACATGTGTTCAGCTTTACCCAGGATATGGCACAGTCAAGGTGTCACCACAGTGCCATACTGCTTGTAGGAAACAACAGCAGACCAACATCCTCCTGACACATGGACACCTAAAAACACAAACAGAATACATTATGGAGACCACAATCACTCAGTGCTAATAACAGCTATACTGCATCATGGCTGGACAGCTACACTTCCTGACATGTAAGCATTAAACTTTAATGCTGGCAACATGTTACACAGCATTACATTGGTACACAGTAGTACAGACACCCTGTGCATCAGAACCATATTAGCCTATCCCTGCATCGATGTTATGGATGACAGGGATGTGGCACAGGTATCATCATATGCACAGGGTGTGTTCTTGGTTTGCCAGTGACCTAGGCTGAGCCATATGTTTGACATCATGTGTATGTGTGAGGGGGTTTAATTATTAATTGGGCTGTTGTGATGTGGTGTGTGTAGGTATAGGGTTGCCCTAGCTGTGTTGGTGATGTGTGTGTGTGTGCATCCATGCACACAGTTCTGCCATGTGGCTGTCCTATACAGGGGTTTGTTGGACAGCTGCAAACCATACCTGGCAGTGTGTGCAGTTCACTGTCTCCAGCCACAGACACAAGAACTGTGCCTGCCAGGGGTTCCATGGGCACCACCAGGTGCAAGCCACGATATGGTACTCTCCCCTGATGATGACATATGTCCGCTGGATCCAGGTCCCCCTTGGGACTGGCCAGGGCCACGTGCACATGGCCTGCTGTGTTGTGGTGTGTACAGCAGCCACCTTGCAATGCTGGGGCTGGTACTGCCACTACAGGAGTGGCTCTGACTTCTGGCACGTCCACGTCGACCTCCAGCTATTGGTGTTGCTGGCCTATGTTCACGTGGCTGTTGCACTACTCCCACCATATGCTCAAGCACAGACATTCCATGGTCAAGGATTCCCACCATCTCACCCAACCATCTATTCATGACCTCTTCAAAATAATGGTGGGCGCCTGCAAGATCACGGATGTCATCAATAACAGCGGAATGAGTAGCCCTCTGCAACCTCAGACCCTGTCTGGTACTCAGTTCCATACATGCCTGCACCTCCATGATGGCCTGAAATGTGTCTGGTGGCACCAGATGTGGCACCTCTGCCAGTGGCATGATGACCAGCAACCCTCCTATGAGCACCCCTGTACATCTGCCTGTGTGGTTCCCCCCTGGACATTCGACTATGGCTGCTGTGTCCAGACACACTTGCCATATATATCACACTGTCCTGTCCCATGCCACCACCCGCCAACTGTCCATCAGCTATGGCCACTGGTGATGGGGTATGTATAGGCAATGTGACTGTGTGTGGGGATGGGGTGAATAACAGTGGGATGTCCAATAATGGTGCAGCTTCAGGCCCTGACAACCCCGCCTGTGCCTCAACACACCTATCATCATTATCAGTGTCTGTATGGACACCAAAATCAGTTTGCCTGCAGGAAAGACCCTGAGCCATCTCGCCACCTGTGAGTGGAAAACAAGAAATGTACTTTAAGACCTGTACATCATTGCTTAATAGTACACACACACACACACACACACACACACACACACACACACACACACACACACACACACACACACACTTACAGGTGAGGTTGCACAAAGATATTACACACAGACTTCTCATTACCCATCTGTCAACATGCATGACATATGGCACTCAACAGCATGCAGTGCAGCTATAGTCAATCCCTGTTATTAACATTATATATCTCAGTGCTACATGGCTTGTGTTAGTAGGTGATGCCCCTTCCTCTGGAACACACTGCACCCATGTACACAGTATTGCTGTGCACCTATTCAGCACCCTGGCATGTATTGTGCACCATACCTCACAGGTGTGCAGACCATTGCTAAATGTGTATATGTGTGTCAGTTATATTTGCTCTGCTGCTCACAGTCCCTATGTGTTTGTCCAACACATACCTGGGATTATATGCAGACAGATGTCATTTGGGAATGCCTGATGTCTGATTTACAGATCTCATCATCAGCAGTGCATGTATGGCCAACAAAATACAATTACACTGACAACCTTCAAACCTTACTATGGCTATGAGGAAAGTACACACCCTTATTGACATGGCACCCTCTTCCCTGATATGCCATGGGGCCACATTACTGCATATCTTAACATTACATGAACCTGATATGTGACATATGACCTGTGCAATAAAATTCAGTATCAAACAGATGTGTTAGTTGTGCAGATGCTGATTGAGATGCATACAATTTGTGGGTGCATATGTGTGCACACCCTTATCATGATGGTTTGTTACACTAACTGTTAAGAGTACTACAGCAGTCACTATTCCTGGAAGGGGTATACTAGCATGGGTCATCTGCATTTGCCAGTATTTGCTCACTCTGCCCTACAAATGTCCCCCAACACTGCATTATTGCAAGATAAACTCATGTGCACAGTCCTTGGAGGTGACACAGTGCTGTCACTATTGCTGTGGAGTCAGGGCTATGTCTGCCACAATTCATGACCTTGACTGTGTGCAGATACAGCCATTCTTAGCGAGCCTTAGAGCTCGGCTTCAGTTCACTGTTGTGTTTCAGGAAGACACCCCCTCCCCAACCTCAGCCTTTTTGCAGATGTTTGAGAACTATGGCCTACACGTGTGTCATTTTGCAGTGTCCCAAATTCTGAACACCATGTGTACTGGCCTAGTCCCTGCTAATGAATGGCAAACAAACAGGTGTACACTGGCACCAGCAAGGTACAGATGGGGATGGTAGGCCTGAGGTGGGGTAAGGTGTTGGTTGTGCAGCACATGTATCATAATTGATACTGTCTGTAGGTTTCCAACTTGATCTTGGTACACCAGAACACATTGAAACACATGCCCTTGGGGGACTTTTGATGTTATGCATTCGCTACCTGTAGAGAGCCCTGGCTGATGTTTCCTGTGGTGCAACTGTCCCATCTGATTACCCTAATCCATGGGCCACACTTATGCAGACGGCTATATGGCTGCACATTTTCACACTTCACCTTGGCAACATTGGTGGGCTAGTGCTAACTGTCTTACAGACAGTTCTGTTTGTCAGTGTGATAGTGATGTTTTAAGTTAAGCATTGTTATGTAACAGATACATTTTCATTGTGACAACTTAATTCTTTTCCCACTAGGGCTTGAGTACAGAGTGTAATTGGAGGCTGCTGAACTACATCTGCATTAATTAGTGTTGATTGATTCTTATCTTCCGGGCCAGTGTTTCTTTTCTGTTGTACTACTTGAAGGCCTTGGCCTGGACAGCAACATATGTTATGCTTTCAGATTACTGTATAACATGTTTTGCTTGAGAGTTGCATTACTAATTGAGTATGTATTTCAAACACCTAACTGCTATATGAAATAGCATATACACTGAAATAGTAAATAAATAAAATTTCTTATGTATGCAAATCTGTGTGTAGTGTCATATCCTTTGACTTCTCTGTGGGTATATGTTTCATGCAATAATTGTCTTTTGTGAGAGAATCAAAAACTGTCCATTTTAAAAGGTGGCAGTTGTAGGAATACTGGCTGTTCAACATGATGTGCATTCTCTTAATATGTATCTTCCTATAAATATCTATATGTAGTAATATATGTATATTTGTGTGTATGTGTATATACATATATAGCTATATGTGTGTGTGTGTGTGTGTGTGTGTATATAAATATATATATATATATATATATATATATATATATATATATATATATATATATATATATATATATACATATATATATATCATTGAAATGTTTACTGCTTCCACATTGTACATTCCCTATGGTAGACAGACTGTTCTGCATGATATCTTATTGATATCATCCTGACATTGTACAGGTGAGATGAATTGCTGTTAACATCTTGTGGCTATGTTGTGTAGGGTCCTGGGTATGAGTCTTGCAAGTGTTGGTATTGCGTTGCAAGGCAGAGCTGTTCAGCTGTGGAGGAGGGGATGATATCAATAATTACAAGAGGTACTTAAATTGGGCCCCCTCACCCCCATTAATGGTGCCTTTGGTCATATATATATTTGTTGTGTTCTTTTATATATCTATCTATATATATATATATATATATATATATATATATATATATATATATATATATATATATATTTATATATATACATGTATATATCTTTTTACACACACATATATATGTATTGAGGGTCTATATTATATCCTCAAACGCTTAAAAAAGTGAACGCTGACTGATCAAACTTATTTTCGTGAAACTGCAAAATATCGAAGCAGCAGAAACTCGAATTTTTTCCTAGGGAAAGAATTTGGTTGTACATTTCTGTTGCTTTGGTATTTTCAGTGTTATGGTGGAAAGTTACCGGTCGGATTCAGGTAAGTGTGCGATTGTGTGGATGTGAGTGTTAGGGTGATTTAGGTGAGTTGGGGTTAGGGCTCGGGTTAGGTGTGTGTGCGATTGAGTGGACATGAGGGTTAGGGCGGATTTAAGTGAGTTAGGGATAGGGAGCAGGTGAGGTGAGTGTGCGATAGTGATGGACCTTAGGGTTAGGGTTTGGGTTAGGGTAAGTGGGTAGTGTGCATAGTTTAGTGTAGGGTTAGGTATCAGATTTTAGGTGTATGTGTGTGGATTTCTGTTTGTTTGGTGTGCTTGTGTTGTGTGTATGTGTTTTGGATCAGCGATTTTTTTCCCTGGGAAAAAAATCGCTGATCTGACAGTTCGAGATTGTAAGCTTTCGCTTAAATTAGGTCGATCAATCAGCGTTCGCTTTTTTAAGCGTTCGATGATATAATATAGACCGTATATATATATATATATATATATATATATATATATATATATATATATATATACACACATATATGTATAAGATCAAAAGTCCGAATCCATTATCACCGAACATACTTTACTGAAAGCACTTTCACTGAAAAAGCACTTACGGTAAAATCTGTTTAAAAAAAAAAAACAACATTAAACCTACTTCTATGCAGGGGGCAAGCCTCCCTGCACCTCCCATGTGGGGGCTGTGCCCCCACACCCCCTACTTTAATATTCTCACTCTGAAGTCGCACTACAGTGGGGAAAAGGGAATGTTCCCTTATCCACACTGTAGTACGACCGGCAGAATGAGCATACTTATCCAAAAGTGCTGCTTCAGTGAAGAGCACTTTTGGTTAAGTATGCTCGGTGATTTCTGCTCCAGTGGAAAGTGCATTCAGGGATCTGTACGGATCCCATATAGATATATATATATATATATATATATATATATATATATATATATATATATATATATACATACATCTACATATATAAATACATTTCCTCTACTGTTGAATGACTGTGCTGGATGATATGTTTGAGAAAACATCAGCTTTATTTATGTCTGACATGGCTTAGTTGTAAATTACTTTGGCTATAGTCTGCATGGTCCTGGGTTTGAGACTTTCAAGGGCTGCTTATTTTATTGCTGGGCAGAACAGGGGCTGTTGGAGATAGAGTGATTAAGGCACTTTGAAGCAGTTGTAAGTGGGTTTGCACGATGGTAATCAATGCTAACTTCCGGTTAAATATGCTTACAGAGAGTTAGCCTCAAAATTGCTTATTCTGTGTATGCATTGCTTACCCCTGTGCAAACGGGCTTAAACCCACTTACTACTGCTTAAAAGTGCTTACTCCCACTTACCCCCATGCTAATTTCTTTAAAAGAAATAAAAAGGGGTGATAGAAAAGTGGTGAAAAAGGGGCACAAAGAGGGAAGACAATAGGGAAAATAGCTAGGGATGTGCAGGATGGGTGTAGGGAAGGTCCATAGCTGCCCATTTCTTCTACAGCAACAGCTGTGCATATACTTGGAATTTGGAGGTAAATTTGGGCACTCAAACCCCTGAGAGAGAGGTAAAGACAACAATAATATGTTGTGAAGCCAATTACATCAGATTACATGTGTCCAGTGGACATGTGTGCAAAATAGACAGCTATGTATGGGGCAAGATTTTTGGGGGGAACAGATTGCCCTTTTTTTCTTTTTTTAAGGTGAGAGTGGGATGTTGGGGAAGGATAGTAGGTATATTTGGGGAGGTAGGTTGGGTAGGATGACAGACAAGACAGACAAGACAGCATACAGGGGTAGTATCTGACACATGTGGGGGATAAACACCTTGGATGGGGAGGGGTGTTTGGAAGTCAGAAGCCCATGAACCCCCAAATGGAAAGAGTGGGACTGATGTCCCCACCCATGGGCAGTCACCACTGCACCTTCACGGCCCCAAAGGTGGCTGTGCTGGGGGCTGGGTAGGAGGGGCAGGCTGACCCTCTAAATGCGCCATGCCAGTTATTCTACATTAAGGTTTGTGGTCTGCACTCTTGTGGGACGAGAGGCTGGATTCTGCCCTTCTGAGCTGGGAATTTCTGGTCACAGGCTTATTGTGACTGCTTATTTGAACTGTTTCTTTCTGAAATTGGTGCGCCTTATCTCAAGCTGGTGTAGCAGATCTTTAAACTCCCTGTGAAGCTCGCTGTGCACCAGATCCCAGACCTGATGCCAGGTGACAGTTTCCTGTCTGCACCTGCTCCCGGGGGGGGACGAGCCGCATCCCCTGAGGCAGTTCCATCCGAAGGTGGTGCAGGACCAGCTGTGCTGGTGCCCAGTGCCATGGCCAGATGAGGTGGGAGGTATGGGTCCGCTGGGACAGGCCTTCCCAAAAGTGCTATGGTGTTGCAATTTTAAAACATATGTGGGTTAGTAATAGTCAACACATTTAAGGATTAGGTATAACAGCATGCATAGATATTCTCATTAACCCAAAACACCAGATATGGAACAGTTGCATAGCAAACAGAACACATGTATATATGAAACCACCAGTGGCCATTACAACAGCATGCAGGTTACATTGATGGCAACATGCCACCAATGTGGGAGTATTTCAACATGACACATGCATAGAAACACATATCTATACTTATCAAACAATAGGACATATGTCCCAACAGTAGATTTAATTGTACACATACCCATTGAGTTGTGTATTTAGATTATTGTTGCAGATATGGTGGTGGGGGGGAGATGTCAATTAGCAACTTGTATATCCCTGTAGTACTCACAACTTTCTCAGTCACTGCTGCAATCTGTACCTTACAGGTATTATTACACTACCCTATGGCCTTAGTTTGGACAGTGGTATGTTTGTAGACAAGTATATACATGAACTGTGTTTTACCTACAGTATACACCTCTTACCTGGTATACCTGTAGAGGTATTGTTTGTTAACACTACGTGACTGTATCTACGCATATTCCCAGATCCCAGGTTAATGTTATGCACATACCTCTTAATCTCTTATTGCACACACTCTAGCCAAGGCTTGACAACATGCAGGTGGAACTGGGACATGTTTTGACAATTGCCCTCATAAACTTTTGGTGAGTTGCTATAATGACAGGTTTGCTTTTATATACATTTTCTGAAGGTTTGCTATTGTTTGTTCGAATGGCAAAACATTTGCCATTCAAAACAACAAAAAGTAAACCCGAATGCAAACATTATAACTGGCCACAATGTCAACCCAAATGATCGACACATTTGAGTCGACATTGTGGCCAAAACCATCACATGATAACCGTATAGGAGCTGATGTAATTCAGACTTCTATATGACATATCAAGTATTTTGCAGGGGGGCAAGCCCCCCTGCACCCCCCACCCCCTACTAATATATTCCAACTCCGAGATCGCACTACAATGGGGATATGGATGAATTTCCAATCCCCACTGTACCACGATCTCCGTGCAGTTAGTCGAATATACACTTACATGAATGCACTACTCCCATCCATTTATGTTTTGTGCACAACATTTTGATTTTCGGCAGCAGTGCTGCCGACAGAATATCATTCGTACAAACCATAGTAAACCTTTTCTGAATATTTACAGGTCTGACAATCAGTTATATGTCATTAAAAGCTGCCTACATTTCAGAGATCATCACACTGATTTGCCAGGGGGACAGGGTAACCGACAGTGGATTTGGGCCAATTATCTGGACATTCTGAACATTCTGAACAAATCTGTACAGTTGAGGGGTATGATTATGCATACAGCTTACTACCACTCCCAGGATTTGAACCATGGCTGTGTCTGCTAAAAATAAAACAGTATATGTCACAGTTGAGTGTGCTATTTAGATATTGCTGTGCAACTTTTCACTGTTTTTTTTCTTTAAGTCTCACGTGGTTTTACAATCTGACCTTGTAATTACAACAGTCTTATACAGGGATTCCTAGATATTTTTATTATGTAGCACAGTGTGGGTGACAGTGTTGACTAATACATTATTATTCAGAGAAACTGCAACACTAACAATGCCATACAATTCCAGAATAAACAGTACCAGTCCAGGATTTCAATCGTTATTTCCAGGCACAGTTTTCTTATCTGACAGACCTGTGGACGGAATGTTTTTTAACACTACCTGAATATTGCCAAACATATTACCAGATTCCACATTATTATGCACATATGTCTCACTCTCTTACTGTGCACACTCTGGTCATAGCTTCACAACATGGGGATAGAGATGAGACATCATTTGCATATTACTCTCATAACATTTTGGTGAGTTGCTAGAGTGACAGGTTTGTTCTTATAGATATTTTTCTGACAGTTATGATGTCTGACAATCAGTTGTATGTCATTACTTGCTGCCTAAACTTCTGGGATCATCCCACTGATTTGTCAGGGGAACAGGATGACAGGCAGAATGCTTAAGCCAATTATCTGAACTTTCTGAAAAAAATATGTAGAGTTGAGGGGTATGATTATGCATACAGCTTACTACCACTCCAGGGATTCGAACCATGGCTGTATGTGCTAAAAATACAACAGTTTATATCACAATAGAGTGTGCTATTTGGATTTTGTTGTGTATCTTTTCACTGTTTTCTAAGTCTTCCTCAGTTGTATAATATGACCTTGTGATTATAACAGTCATATACAGACATTCCTACACATTTTATTTATGTTGCACAGTGTGGGTAATGATGGTTAATACAACAGTACTATTAAGAGAATGCAACACTACATTACCATATGACACCAGAGTAAACACAAGCAGTTCAGGAGTTAGACCTTTATTGCCAGGCTGTTTCCCTTTTATTTACATACAACCTATATGAGACTCTTCCTGCCATATTATCTGGTTTATTCAGTACATCCCATACACAATACAGGTTTTATATTGGCAATTAACTTTTTACTACTTTTAGATTTATTTCTTATGAGAGTACATGCAAGATTATTACTAGCCTGCCTCGCAACGCAGCCTTTGCAGCCTACACTCATGGGCTTCCTGATTCACAGCCTGCTCCGCTGCAGCTGTCAGAGACATAGAGGAATATTTAGCCATACCTATCCATAATATACATGAGCTAGGCAATTATTAAACAGTTAGTAGAATGAGTACTTACACAATGCTGGGACATCACCTCTCTGCCTAGCTTCTTGGATCCACTGATCCAAGAGCTCCCTCTTCCTCCATTTCAGGTTGGCATAGTGATGCCCGACCTGCTCAGCAGCTTGAGGGATGCCAGTGGCACTGGTGAGGTCACGGGTGAGACAGTGCCAGGCTTCCACTTTATATTGGGAACCCTGGTACTGGCCCTGCAGCAGTCTCTCTTCATGGTCTTTTACCAGGAGTCCTGCCATGACCTTAGACTCCTGGATGCTTGGAAGTGCAATCCTTCCCCAACACCGGCCATTGTGCCTACAGGAGGAAGCTGCAACCAGTTATGAGTTGTATTCCTGCTTGTGGGGTTTAAATAGGGCCAATTTCCCACACTTTGCCATGATTGGACAGTTTCGAAAATGCTAAGCTATGGACAAACCTGCTTTCCTAAGGTTGGCATTGCATAAAGGGGCATACCAATGGGTAAATCTATTTAGCTGGGCTACGCATGGCTTACACCTGGTAAGCAGAGGTGTGCAATGCTTAGTGCTGCTTATTTTTAATTTTGCACACTATTTGCAGTTTGGCATTGATTTTTCATTCATTACATGTTATAAATTTATTTTGTATCCAGGATTCATGTGTACGTACACTGTATGGGGTACTCTTGTTTATCGGGGGATTTTACAACTTTATTACAAAGACACCTCACATCTAGTAAGAGTTTTTCTACGATCAAATTTTGAAGTAAGGAGATGTGTTAATTTTGAATCCACTGAAGTCAGTAAAATAAATAAATACAATTATATATATCTAAGTCTAATGAAAAACAATAAATGACCCAAAAAGCAACGTACATAACATTGATCACAAAAGATCAACTTTGCAAATGCCAACATGCTATTAAGCATGTACTGAGCAACAATCTTTGTGCATTCAGGACAACTCCACAAAAAAAGCAACCTTACACAGTTTTTTTGCAGGGGGCAAGCTACCCTCTGACCCCAGCCCCACTGATAATCATATAAACTAAGCAAAAGGCATATTTCTCTACAGCAAGTATTGTGCAGTCTCACATACCTGTCAACCACCTGTGTAGCCAAGTAAATTTTGTCAACTGAACAAATGTCAAGCAAAGGGGGATGCAATTAAAATCAGTTCCTATATATATATATATATATATATATATATATATATATACATATATATATATATATATATATATATATATATACATATATTATATATATATATATATATATATATATATATATATATATATATATACATATATGCACACACACACACGCACACACACACACACACACACATATATCTATATATATATCTATATATATATATGCATATGTATATATAATATATAAATATATATATACATATATATATATATATATATATATATATATATATATATATATATATATATATATGAGAGAGGGGGGGGGTTGCAATTAAATTTTCAATCATAACCAGCTTATTGTGTGCTCAGGTGATGGATGTCAAGAAATTCATCTCAGATATGAAAATACATAGCAACAATAGGTTATGATCTTTTGTGGTGCTGCCACTTCAAAAAAAAGTTGTATTGCTTTTAAATCTGATAGTTGGTTTCTGATATTGCTCCCATGTGACTCACTGGAGTGTTAGCATAAGGTGTATAAAAGTACTTTAAAGACATGAATTATTTTCTGATGCAGTTAGCTGCTTGCTGATGTAGTTCTTATATGACTGCCATCTGTGGGAATCATGAGGTTTAATTGATGTTACAGCAGCAAGTTTCATATGGAAGAACCTAAAACAATTGCTACACACCTCTGAAAGTGCTGTTGTGGTCATTGAGCTCCATGCCCTACAAGACTGTCATCACCAAAGACCTGAGCATAATCTTTTCTGTTACAACTGAACCTGGCTAAAAGAACATTGTTTTTTCTAACATTTTTGGAATAGAATCGCAGCACTTTATGTATTAAAAAATATTATGCTGATAGTTTTATAATTAAAGAGGTAAATGTTTTTAAAGTGAGTGCAGCTGATGTATGCCTAATTATCAGAAACACAGAGCTGAAAAGAAATACTTTATATATTGGTATAAGATGTGAGATAAAAAGAGAACATAATATGAATAAGGAAACTCTGGAAGGAATATGACTAGATAAAAAATGGTCATTGGTGCTGAGTGGATGAGACTAATTTTAATCAGCTTTCTAAAATGAAGGATATGAATTGGGAATATAGCAATAGTTATAGTGAACTGGGAAGCTGATTTTGGGTTCCATGGTAATGAGGTAGTAGGATACTATATAGGTAAATGGAGGAGGAATGCCTGCTAAAATTATATGTGCTACCATTATGAATCTGCACAGGTTTAATACTCCCATTAGACGTACAGCTGTAGAATACTGTGGTTTTGGTGGGATAACAGCCAAAAGAATTCAACTAGCGAAGAGAGTGATTTTGTACAAAAAAGTCTAAGAAAGTAGTTTGGATATATTATAACTTTCAACATTATTTTCACTTTCTTCCTTGGAAGAGAATTCAGAACCCTCTACACCAAGGTGGAGCATCGACTGACCCTGGCAATTATAGGCCTATCAGCCTAACTAGACTGATCTGCAAGGCCATGGAATGCATTATCATGGACCTTATAAACAAGGACATTGTCAACCTCCAAACGCTTGCCCCCACACAGTTTGGATTTGACAGAGGGAGATCGTGCCTATTAAACTTGGTGAACTTCTTCAGAACAGTCACCAAAGCCATGGATGATGGGAAGACAGTGCATACAACCTACCTTGACCTAGCCAAAGTGTCAGGCATAATAGAGAAACTCTCTCAGCTAGGCATCAACCTGTATGTTACCAGATGGGTAGCTAACTGGCTCACTGATAGAATCCACTCAGTCAAAATCGGGAAAGCCACCTCTAGTAGTAGACCCATAATGAACGGTGTACCCCAAGGATCGGCCTTGGGGCCTCTACTGTTTGGGATATACTTTTCTGAGGTGCAAGCCAAAAGCAGTGGTCTGTGGCTGACCAAGTTTGCAGATGACTGCAAGCTGGGTGCTGTCGTAAATTCCTATAGTGATGTGAACATCCTCCAAGATGGCCTTACCAAACTAATGATTGGTGCCAGTAGCATGCCCTCAAACTGAATGCCAAAAAAATGCATCATTATGCCCTTTGGGGAAATTGGTGTCCCCACTAATCATCACATTAATAACAATGTACTAAGCACGCAAGCAGTCGTGAGGGACTTGGGCACCCAGGTTGATAGTAACCTGACTTTTGACCAGCACATTGCCTCCATTGTATGGAAGGTTTTCTACATGGCCCACCTCATAAGTAAGAGTATTTCATCTAGGAACAAAGAGGTCATAACATCCATGTACCCCTTCCTTATCAGACCCATTATCAAGTACAATGCCCCCTTTGGCATGTACTGTGCCAAGCACATGCAGCAGCTGGAGAGACCACAGAGGTTCCTGACCAGGAAGGCTCAGGGTCTCAAACACCTGTCCTATACAGATAGGCTAAAAGCCCTGTCCCTCTACTCAGTCTCATACAGCCTGCTCAGAGGTCACCTATATCTGTCATACAAGGCCATCCCAGACCCAGCCTTGATGGAGTTGTTGCATATCCATAAGTCAAAATCCACTCAGGCAACCTGCATGCAAGGCCTAAACCTGGTCTGTGACATTAATAGAAGCTGTTGGTGGGATAGATTTGTGTCCTAGACACTCCCCCATCTGTGGAATGGACTCCCTCTACATGTTAAGCAGAGTACCTCTCTAGCCCTCTTTAAGAGGAACCTGGATGATTGGATGGAAAACTGAAAGTATACCCCCTGGGATCCCACCTGTGTCCCTGCTGGACAGAGGAAACAGGTGCTGACTTTGTGAGAACATGCGCAAAATTCTTGGCTAGGCTTATAAGGGCCTCCGAGCCAATAGCTTAATATCATCCTATGAACTTATCAAACAAGGTAAAGTTACAAGTCAAGATTTTAGAGCCAAATTCAATGTTTTAGAGAAACGAGAAGACTGTTATGGAAATAATAAGAAACATAAATGCAAGAATGAAGTTGCCTAGATTAAAACTTTGTCACATAAAATTTGAGTACTGACATAAATGAAGTAACAAAGGCTGGTATTCATAATCCAGGGCTTTGCATTTCTGTAGGAGTAATCTGCAAAGAGCAGCTCTACATGGATATACAAATTCCTCACTTTAAACAAAAATATGGAAATGCAAAGGAGTTGTTATAAACATGTGCCCCATCGCAAAAAGCATAACATGCTTAACACATAAGCAATAGGGTATACTGCTAATATACAATAAAGGACCTTAGACATTTGTGTAACAGTACAATTCATAGGCATGAATCCATAATGAGGTAATTACCATACTAAGCTTATAAATAGCCCTGAGTGTATGCCAGTAAGCAGCAGTTTTCCAGGAGAATATGGAGATGCGAGGGAAGATCGGTTGGGTAAATATTTCATTTTGGTGCTTATGCATACCTGGACATATTCCTCAATCGGTCACTTGGGAAAATGTTGCATTTTGGTGCTTGTGCATACTTGAACATACTTTTGAATTGGTCACTTGGGTAAATGCTTCATTTTGGCACTTGCACATAGCTAGATATAATACTGAATGGGTCGGTTGGGTAGATGTTTCATTTTGGTGTTTGTGCATACCTGGACATAGTACTGAAGGGGTTGCTTGGGAAAATGTTTCATTTTGGTGCTTGTGCATACCTGGACATTTTACTGAAGGGGTCGCTTGGGGAAATGTTTCATTTTGATGCTTATGCATACCTGAACATAGCACTGAAGGGTTTGCTTGGGTTAATATTTCATTTTGCTGCTTGTGCATGCCTGTACATATTGCTGAAGGGGTTACTTGGCGAAATGTTTAATTTTGGTGTTTGTGCATAATTGGACATACTCCTGAAGGGGTTGCTAGAAGAATGCTTCATTTTGGTGCGTGTGTTTACCTAGACATATTACTGATGGAGTTGCTTGGTGAAATGTTTCATTTTGGTGCTTGTTCATACCTGGACAGAGTACTAATGTGGGTGGTGGAGAAAATGTTTTATTTTGGTGCTTGTTCAAACCTGGATATATTACTGAAGGGGTCGCTTGGGGAAATGTTTCATTTTGGTGCTTGTACATACCTGGATATCTTGCTGAAGGGGTTACTTGAGGAAATGTTTCATTTTGGTGTTTGTGCATAATTGGACATGCTCCTGAAGGGGTTGCTTGAGGAATGTTTCATTTTGGTGCTTGTTCATACCTGGACATAGTACTAAAGTGATTGGTGGGAAAAGTGTTTAATTTTGGTGCTTGTTCATACCTGAACATAGTACTAAAGTGGTTGCTGGGGAAAGTGTTTCATTTTGATGCTTGTGCATACCTGGACATAGTACTGGAAGGTTTGCTTGGGTTAATGTTTCATTTTGGTGCTTGTGGATAATTGGACATACTCCTGAAGAGGTCGCTTGAGGAAATGTTTCATTTTGGTGCTTGTGCATACTTAGGCATATTACTGAAGAAGTTGCTTGGTGAAATGTTTCATTTTGGTGGTTGTTCATACCTGGACATAGTACTAAAGTAGTTACTGGGGAAAGTGTTTAATTTTGGTGTTTGTGCATACCTGGTCATGCTCCTAAAAGGTATGCTGGGGTAAATAATTCATTTTTGTGTCAGGGATGTGTTTGTACATACATGGTCAGACTGCTGTAGTGATCCCTGTCAAAATAATTTATTTTGTCACTTTAGTGCTTGTGTATACTTAAGACAAACTAATGAAGGGGTTGCTGGGGGAAATAATTCACTGGTGACAGGGAAGTGCTGTTGCAAACTTGGCCAAACTACTGCACAAATGGCTGGAGGCAAGCTCATGGATTGCAAATCCAGCAAATCCAATATCAAAGATGAAGTATCACTTTTAAAAATGGATGTGCATACTAAGTGGAAGTTAGACTATGTATAGCAAAACCACCTCATTACCATATGCTACTTTACAACATTTCTCTTTTGCATCTCAGTACTTTTAAGGCCTTTTGCAATAAAGTAAATGGCTTCTATGAGTCTTGCCTTTGCTATAATCATTCATAAGCATCAGGGATACCTCTAGTGCATTTGCAAAAGACACTATGAATACCAGCCAAAGAATAGAAGAATAGTTTACACATTTTATGATTTGATTATGGTAGAATAACAGGAAAAGTAAAAGAAAAATTTAGTATAATTAACAAAAAAGGAATTCTACAATATATGTGGTACTCAAATTGATTATATAGTCACATACAGGGACAAGACAATGAATGCAGTTTGGTGTATAAAAAACCTGAATGTCCCTATTTGGGAGAATTTTGAGTAAACTTGGAGAATAATGGAAGTTAACTTTTTTTTGTTAAGGTGTCACTTGTAAATCTGCTCTCAAAATAACTGGCAGAAGTTTCCTATCCTTCTTTTAATGACATTGGTGTTATTATTTTAATGTTTTCTTTTGGAATACATGCAGATGAAGTATATAAAAAGAGCCATAGGATTGTTAGGCATCATGCTTAAAGACTTCAGTACATGGGATGAACAATGCTTGATTAATCTCTTTAAAATATATATTAAACCATCTGTGAAATATAATAACTGTTTCTGTGATTACACTGTATATCAACTCAAGAGTTTGGAATCTATTCAAAGAAAATTTACAAAAAAATATTAACTGGTTTACTATCAAAATGCACATTGATGGTTTGGCGAACATGGGAATGCCAAACATTAGTTGACCGATTTCCATATTGTCAACCTTTAATTCTGCAACGAATGCCACTGTGTATTCATTTATACATTGGCGATGTTACATACAGAGATCATGGTACAGTGCAGATCGGGAGATTTACCCTTTTCTTCACTGTAGTGCGATCTCAGAGTTGGAATGTGTAAGTAGCAGGGGGTGTGGGTAGTGCAGGTGCAGAGGGGCTTGCCCCCCCTGCAAAAACATGACTGTCAGCACTGTGCAGTATGGAACTGGTATGTTCGTAGTGCTGTAAAGCAGGTAGGTAAGTGTACACTTATCACATTGTTGGAAACAGTCCAGGAGACAACAGACTTCAGATGTCGAATTCAATTTCAATGCTATTACCTTGCTGATATTCCACCCTAATTAATATACTACACATCGAACATGTAAACTGCATTTTTGAATGGTTTATGTTCTGACATTCAATGTTTTGATAGTAAACCTATTAACTAGCTTATGTTACATTGACAGATGCAAATACTTAAAGTTGTTTTCATTGCAGTACAGATACTACAGAAGACTATTTATCTTTACATATAAGGTACTAACCCATAAGCAATTTTAGGTAATTTTAGGGCTAAAGTACTCTACTGGTACGTTAACATGCAAACACAATAATCTTTGTTATAAATAACATCTAAATAAAACTAAAGTCAGAAGTATATTTTTGATACAGCTAATACCTATAACAGGGAGTAAACTTTCCACACTACATAAACTTGAATCATTAAATATTTTTAAGAAAAACTTGGGAAACTGGGTCGATTGTATAGCTTTTGATCCTTCCTTACAGTTATTCATCATCATCTTTCGGCTTTTCCCGTTAGGGGTTGCCACAACGGATCATCTCTTTCCATTTCTTCCTATCCTCTGCATCTTGCTCTGTCACACCAACCACCTGCATGTCCTCTCTCACCACATCCATAAACCTTATCTTAGGCCTTCCTCTTTTCCTCTTACCTGGCAGCTCCATCCTTAGCATCTTTTTCCCAATATACCCATCATCCCTCCTCAGCACATGTCCAAACCAATGCAATCTTGTCTCTCTTGCTTTGTTTCCAAACTGTCCAACATGAGCTGACCCTCTAATATACTGATTCCTAATCCTATCTATCCTAGTCACACCGAGTGCAAATCTTAACATCTTTAACTCTGCCACATCCAGCTCTGACTCCTGCCTTTTTGTCAGTGCCACTGTCTCCAACCCATATAACATAGCTGGTCTCACTACCCTCTTGTAGACCTTACCTTTCACTCTTACTGGTACCCGTCTGTCACAAATCACTCCTGACACTCTTCTCCACCCATTCCACCCTGCCTGTACTCTCTTCTTCACCTCTCTTCCACATTCACCATTACTCTGAACTGTTGATCCCAAGTACTTAAACTCGTCCACCTTTACCAACTCTACTCCCTGCATCCTCACCATTCCTCTAACTTCCCTCTCATTTACACACATATATTCTGTCTTAGCCCTGCTGACCTTCATTCCTCTGCTGTCTAGAGCATATCTCCACCTCTCCAGAGTCTCCTCAACCTGATTCCTACTCTCACTACAGATCACAATGTAATCTGCAAACATCATAGTCCACGGGTCCTACTGTCTGATCTCATCTGTCAACCTGTCCATCACCACTGCAAATAAGAAAGGACTCAGAGCTGATCCTTGATGTAATCCCATCTCCACCTTAAATGGATCTGTCACTCCCACTGCAGTCCTCACCACTGTCACACTACCCTGGTACATATCCTGTACCACTCTTACATACTTCTCTGCCACTCCTGACTTCCTCATACAATACCACAACTCTTCTCTAGAAACCCTATCATATGTTTTCTCCAAGTCTACAAAGACACAATGCAACTCCTTCTGACCTTCTCTGTATTTCTGCAATAACACTCTCAGAGCAAACATTGCATCTGTAGTGCTCTTTCCTGGCATGAAACCATACTGCTGATCACTAATCATCACCTCCCTTCTTAAACTAGCTTCTACTACTCTTTCCCATAACTTCAAGCTGTGACTGATCAATTTTATCCCTCTGTAGTTACTGCAGCTCTGCACATCACCCTTATTCTTAAAGATAGGTACCAAAACACTTTTTCTCCACTCCTCAGGCATCCTCTGACTTTCCAGAATTTCATTAAACAATCTAGTTAAAAATTCCACTGCCATTTCTCCTAAGCACCTCCATGCTTCCATTGGTATGTCATCTGAGCCAACAGCCTTTCCATTCTTCATCCTCTTCATAGCTGTCCTTACTTCCTCCTTGCTAATCTGTTTCACTTCCTGATTCACTATCCCCACATCATCCAACCTTCTCTCTCTCTCATTCTCTTCATTCATCAGCCTCTCAAAATACTCTTTCCATCTACTCAACACACTCTCCTCTCTTGTGAGTACCTTTCCCTCACTATCCTTTATCACCCTTACTTGCTGCACATCTTTCTTAGCTCTGTCACTCTGTCTAGCCAATTGGTACAGGTCCTTTTCTCCCCCTTTAGTGTCCAATCTCTCATACAACTCTCCATACGCCTTATCCTTAGCTTTCAACACCTCTCTCTTTGCCATGCGCCTCATCTCCTTATACTCATGTCTACTTTCTTCATCTCTTTGACAATCCCACTTTTTCTTCACCAGCCTCTTCCTCTGTATACCCTCCTGTACTTCCTCATTCCACCACCAGGTCTTCTTGTCCTCCTTCCTCTGTCCAGATATCACACCAAGCACCTTTCTAGCAGTCTCCCTTACTAGTTCTGCTGTAGTTACCCAGCTATTCGGTAACTCTCCACTGCCTCCCAGTGCCTGTCTTAATTCTTCCCTAAACTCCACTTCACAATCACCCTTTTTTAACTTCCACCATTTAATCCTTGGCACTGCTTTCTCACTCCTCCTCCTCTTCTTGATCACCAACGTCATCCTACAGACCACCATTCTATGCTGCTTAACTACACTTTCCCCTGCCACCACTTTACAGTCTCCAATCTCCTTCAGACTGGCCCTCCTACATAGGATATAATCCACCTGTGTGCATCTTCCTCCACTCTTGTACATCACCCTATGCTCCTCCCTCTTCTTAAAATATGTATTCACCACAGCCATGTCCATCCTTTTCTCAAAATCCACAATCATCTGACCTTCTGCATTCCTCTCCTTAAAACCATACCTACCCATCATTTCCTCATCCCCTCTGTTCACTTCACCAACATGCCCATTAAAGTCCGCTCCAATCACTAGTCTCTCACCCTTGGGTACACTCACCACAACTTTATCCAACTCACTCCAAAATTTCTCTTTCTAATCCATCGCACACCCAACTTGTGGAGCATATGCACTAACAACATTCATCATTACACCATCAATTTCGAGCTTCATAAACATCACTCTGTCAGATACTCTCTTCATGTCTAAAACACTCGGCATATTGTTCCTTTAGTATAACCCCTACCCCATTTCTCCTGCCATCCCCACCATGATAGAACAATTTGAACCCATTTCCTAAACACCTGGCCTTACTTCCCTTCCATCTGGTCTCTTGCACACACAATATATCAACCTTCCTTCTCTCCATCATATCAGCTAGCTCTCTTCCTATACCAGTCATACTGCCAACATTCAAAGTTCCTACCCTCACTGCTACACTCCTAACCTTCCTCCTCTCTTCCTGCCTTCGGGCATGCCTTCACCC
Source organism: Protopterus annectens (assembly GCF_019279795.1). Lineage (NCBI taxonomy): Eukaryota > Metazoa > Chordata > Ceratodontiformes > Protopteridae > Protopterus > Protopterus annectens. The sequence continues at coordinate 1,981,734,566 of NC_056729.1, read as the reverse complement.
TCCTCTTCTCCTTCGGCCAACAGTAGCCCAATTTCTGCCAGCACCCTGTTGTCTAACAGTACTGGTGGCGGTCGTTGTTAACCCGAGCCTCGACCGATCTGGTATGGAAATATGAAATATTTGCGCCATAAGTGATGTGGCAGAATTTTTACGCTGGATGCCCTTCCTGACACAACCCTCCCCATTTATCTGGGCTTGGGACAGGCACAAAGAAATGCAGTGGCTTGTGCATCCCCAGTGGCTGGGTTCTTCCTTACAGTTATTAATCTTCCTAAATGACCTTAAAGCTTGAGCGCCCATTTACAACTTATGAACTTACAAACTTCTATGAAGTATGAAAAAAAAAAACAGATAGTATATCAAGAAGCTTTTGGGGGGTTATTGCAGACCTATTAGACTGCATTTGTGATGAAGGCTATAATTATAAGATGCCAGTTATTTATCATTGACATAGTGAAAGGTTTGACTGGTTTCTGAAATTGCAAAGGATTGCATTTATTTATAACTTGGTTATCTGCTTTATGTTTATTTTTATAAGGAATACCCTTCCTGATAACTGATATAAAAGCTGAATCACCTGGGAATTACAAATTATTGTAATAAAGCTGGAATGCTGAACGTCGGCACACATTGGAGGCACTGAAGCTGTGTGATATATAGTTTTATCTCACTTTGAAAATAGTGGGAGGAGGCATGCCTGTAATAAACGTGGTAGTGATAGGGTCGGTGGCAGGAGAAAGTCCAAAAAGAATTAAGATGGCTTAATGGCAAACATAGTTCTTGAGTTTTTGACACATTGAGAAAGAGCTACAGTAAAAGGGGAAGAACATAACCAGATCTAAATCTTCATAACTCAACAGAAAGGACATCGCTAGTAATTTAGAAGCTATATACTGCTTGGAAGATGTCATATGTACCATTACTAAAACATGGCTACACTCTAAATGAGTATCACAATTTGCAGGATACTCCTCATGTCATTATTGTAAATCCAATGGCACATGTGTCAGTGTGTCAATGTAGTGAAAGAGTACCCAAGAACCAGCAGCCAAAAAAAACAAACAACTCAGGACTAGAAATCCCACACACATTAATAATAGCTTGGACTCAGTCCTGAATTCAGGACTTAAGGAGAGCATATAACATTGCTTTTAGAGTATCACAAAGACAACATTCACATACTACTCCACTAGCATATTTGTATTGAAGTCTTATAAGCCTCTTTTGCAGCAATTTTACAATAACTATTTGATAATTTGGTTGACTCAGTGGAGTTTAATGTCAGGATTCATTTCCTACCACAGAGCAGCTAAAATTATCAAACCAGAGGTTTTCAATACCTAAGTTTTTACATAGACTTACATTCATAGTTGATAGATGTCTAAATCCTTTGGGCGCACTTTAAAGCAGTTTGAAACTTCTGCCTGTTGACTTTAACTGTAAGATGAAGACTAGATATCCCTGAGTGTTTATTACATTGTTTCAGTATTGCTTCTGTGTGCATGCTTTACAGCATTTAGTCAGCATGGCTTCTGTATGTGCATGTTATTCATTGCCCTTAATTAGTCTAGAACATTCCACATATGTGTCTAAGGATAAATCATCTATGATGTTTTCATGAAAGACTTCTAAATTAGATGTTATTTTAGAGGATTACTGGCAGACCAAGTAAGACTGCCCTATTGCCCTAGCATTACTGTTTGCCTGTCTACTTATATAAATGTTTCTTCTCATTTAGAGTTTATATCAGGTTAAGTACAGACACTGTAACTGCTGAGTAGCCTAGTTGGCTAATGCACTATGCTGTAGTTAGCAGAGTGGATCTACTTCATGATTGTCTCATCTATCATTTTCTAAAGAGTTCACCTTACCATCTTTTTTCAGGCCTTAACAAACTAAAGAGCAGATGTGAAAAAATTACAAAAAAAAAAAAAACAGATGATTCAAACCACATTACATTGTGAAAAAAATCTGCTGGAAAAGCTAAGATGGTGATATGCCTCACATAGAAATCAAAACATTTACTTTTCAGCTATGTATTAGCACAGCTTCTAATATTCAATAAGTAAGTGAACAGACAATGCAGGAGTGGCTAGATTATAGATGCAAAAGAGTTTCATCTGAATAAATATTCAATGATTGTTCCAGAGTTCAATTAAAGTAAGTAAAACACAAGTTACATCCACAAGACCAGCATCGGTTATAAGATATATAAACATCTTTATAGTTTCTAAAGTGGTGCTGACAAGAAGGTCCTACATGATTAGGCATGTGATAGTAAAGATTTTTTTTCAATCTATCATTAATGGAGGTAACAAACGAAGATATAAAACTAACTGCACCCGTTTAATGTTTCTGTAATGATTTGTTTTTTTTTCTGAGTGATTAAATCAGTGAAGAAGTGAATTATCCCAAAATCTGTTGGCATTCTTGTAGACATTTATAACTACATGAAAAGCATGATGGTCACATATCTGCCTTTCCTTTATTATTATTATTTTGTTGCTGTTAACTAAGCAAGCCCACCAGACACATGCACCCTTTACAAAGGGTACCTAGGAGTACTGTTTGGCTAAGTGATTTGTTCAGAGTTACACAATAGGTAAATGCAGGCTGTTGGAATCAAACTCTGGACTACAGGAATTAGCTTATTATTTTATTTATTTATTTATTTTACATTTGTTTACCAGGAAGGTCCAGCTGGATATGAGTCCTTTTTCCAGTGGAGGCCCAGGGAGAAAAGCTCTAGTATAATATAGTAACATAGTATATTAAAAAACAATATAGTATATTAAAAAAACAACATAACTGAAACTTATAGAGTACATAAGAACTGTAAGACATTAATATAGTACATTAATAAACTGAAATAGTGGAAGTCTAGCACCATATTATACATTATTAATAACTCATTGTCTTAACACTCTGGCTAACTCTGGCAGTAACTTGTAGTATTCCAAATTTCATTGGAAAGGCATGTCATTCCTCCATCATGGAAGCACGTTGTTATATCTTTGGTGTTACTCCCCCCAAAAAAATTGCCTAAAATTGTAATTGTGTAGTTTACTGTATATACTAAATGTGGACTAAAACATTTTATGGGCATAGAGCAGCTAAAATTTAACTTACTTGGAATAAAACAATATAGACAAATCAATGTGGATTTATCAAACATAGTTACACTGCTGACAATTTTGAAAAGGTCTCAGTCCAAATAAATAATTAAATAAATAAAACAAGTCATACAAAAATATATGCCTGATAATAGAGTTACTGAATATGGCCATGGCCATATTCAGATTTGCAAATATTGTGATGGGTTAAACAAGGCTGCACAAGTAGTTACGTTGCCAAGTAAAAGAAAGGAAGAGCAACAGTTTAAATACAACATCTGTACAAGTAAGTAAATATTAAGTTAAACTCCAGATAGGGGTCAGTCTGTAGAGGGTGGCACAGATGTATAGCAAGCATAAAACTGAAATGACAGAGTGTAAACTTTAGTCTGAATTTCTATGTGGCAGGTTTCATATTTTTATGAAAAATGTTGCTAGTTAATTTTTTTCCTACAGATCTTTAGAGTTTCAGCAAAAAAATTAGTGAGGATGTGACAGCATTTAATTATAGGGGATCTTGCTCTAACAGGAGTCTGACTTTACCTGGGGAGTCAGGCAACACACAGTCAAGAATAGTGTGAGTCCCTGACTAGTGTTACCTGTGAATGGAATCCATCTAGTTTATGCCCAGTGGTTGCACGCCATGTCTAAAATAAACATGTTGACAGGGCAGATTGTGTATTATTGGCTAGTATATATTAAAGTTCCCTGAAATTAAGATGATAAAGCCTGTAATTTTGTAACAGATAGTGTTTAGAGTGTCTCTAATTACTTTGATGGAAGCCAGGGAGGGAGTGGAATGTTGTAAGCTCTTTTTTATTTTCTCCAAGTCTTTTGGGTTTCTAATACCATGATGGGAATGGACTTCATTCCTAAGTCAAAGTACAATTAAAGTTCATGAAATTAGTATTTTTTTAATCTTTGATGTCAGCCAGAAGTGCTCTTCGAAGCACCTGCACTGTGCCCAGTAATGACTCTTTCTACAATTCGTACAGGGTTACATGTATTGGTAACATATCTAAATATGATTGTAGATTCTTTTTTATAAGACATGTTGCTTCTACTACTATTGGAACAGTCTGGGTATCTTTCTTCCACATTGCTCTCACTTCTGCCTGCAAATCCTAATATTTTATGAGTTTGTGTCTCTCTGTATACAAGACACTGTAGGCACTGGGTGTGGCTATTTCAATGATCAATGCTACTTTTGTCTTCTTTTCATGGACCACTATATCCGGTTTTCTAGCATCTGTCTTTTGAACTGCTGGTAATGGGTGATCCCATGTGATGTAGAGCACCATTTTCTATGATGCTTTGTGGCTCATTTTTCCAGTGTTTTTCAGCCACTTCAATACCATAATGTTTGCACAATCCCCAGTGGAACAGTCTTACAACATTATTATGCCTTTCAGTATACAGTCCTTCTGCCATATGTCACAATTAGCAATGAGGTATGCAACTGTTTCCAATTCTGTTTTACAAAACCTACATTTGTCTGTTTCTCCCACGTGTTCAATGGACTTTGCAAACAAACGTATACATAGCCCATTATCTTAGGCCACCAATATTCTCCTTAACTTTCCTGCACTCGATCCTGATCAAAATATGGTTCTTCCAGAAGTGTTCTATACTTACAACTATATTTATACCACATTTCTTGCCTTCTCATCTGGTCCTTCACCTTATATTCTTTATTTTGTTTTTGGCACATACAGTTACTGCCTGATTTGTATCTACTTCTGGTTTGATTTCCATTCCTGCTTGATGCTGATATGCTTTTACTAGATTATGCAGAGAAGTCATCTTAGATTTATTCTCCTCATGTTTCAATACTTTCACTACATTTGGGTGTTGAAAGGTCAGCAGATATGTGTGCAGTCCACGATTGCAGATCTATACATGTAATCAATTTCAAGGAGGCCCATCTCACCTTTGGACCGGGGAATATATAATCTTGGTATTCACTGATTTTTATAAATCATTTGGTGAGCATGAAGCATCCTTCTTGTTTTCCTGTTAATCTATCCAACATGTTTTTGGGCCAGTCAATCACTCCAAAACTGTATGTTAGGACAGGAAGAGCAAATTGATTTATAGCTTAAATTTTGTTCCTAGATGTCAATGCTGTTTTCAGAATTAATTTAAGTCTTCTAAAGTATTCCTTACTAAGTTTTATTCACATTTGTTCATGTTTTATAGCTGATCCTTCGTTAGTTCCCAAATATTCATACACTCCCTCTTGCTCTTGTTCTTTTATATCACATTCTTGTCCCAAAATGATGTTTCATGCTGCTGCAGTTTTCCTGCTTTAAAGGTTGCTTTGAGAATTTATCAAGACCAAATAACATTTTTATATCATCTGAAAAAGTTTTGACAACTTGCAATTGTACTTTCAGTTCCTCATCTGATGAGCTAGACAGTTTTAAATGATCAACAAAGAGAAGATGAGAAGTCTTTACACTGTTTTCTAGGAGCCAAATTACAGCCATGGCCTAAGCTGTTAAGTAGACAGCTTAATGGGTTAAGGGCAAGACAGAATAGCAGAGGTGACAGAGAGTCACCCTGGAATATCCCCCTTTGAATTTTTATGCCTGGGATAATAATTTGTTCTTTATCATGGCTTAATTGCAAAGTGGTCCGACACTGTTTCATGGTCACTGTAATGTAATCGATCAGTGTAGGGTGCACCTTATACATTTTTAAGTATTCTTTTATCCATGAATGTAGGATACAATCAAATGCTTTTTGTAGTCAATCCATGCCATACTTAAATTCTTCCCCTTTTTACAGTCCTTCACAATGAATTTATTTAACAACAATGATCCTTTGTTTCATATGACTTTCTTTTATTTCCTTTTGTTCTATTGCCATAACTGAGTTTTCTTCTAAATGACTATAAACTCTTCCGGAATCAATTCCAGTGTGTAGTTTATATGTCGTTGGAAGGCAAGTTAGTGGTTTATACTTTTTAGGATAACTTGCAGGTTCACTCTTATGTTGGAGTATTTCTTTTCCTGTTGTTAACCAGCTTGGTGTCTGTTCGGGATGCACATAAAAATAGTTCTTACTTATGGCTAAATCTTCACATAAAGATATTAATACTTTTGCCATTAATTAGGTACTGAATCTAGGCCAGGGGATTTCCATTTAGGAGCTTTTCTTTATTTTGTTTCAATATCCCTGGCTGTTATTTCATCCCATTTCATATCTTGCACATTTGAACTTTGTATTCTTTCTTTTACTTCTGCTATCCATTTAGCATCTTTGTTATGTTCCATAGGATTGTCATAGATATTTCTTCAAAATGTATCTATTTCTACTTTTTTTGGTGGTGTTTCAGTTCCTTTTACCTTGTTTCCCAATTCTGTATAAAACTTTTTTGAGTCATCAATAAATTGTTTATTGTGTACTTTTTCTTTAAATCTATCTGGATATCTTCTAAGTTTTTCTACGTGTTCTGATATTTTTAATTTATCATTTGTGATAGTGTACAATACATCCTGATCTGTTCTGATACTGTGCATTGCTTTTATCATGTCTATTTTTCTGAGTATTTTTATTGATCTGTTCCCTCTTCTATACTCTTCAAACAGTGACACTTCTTGTCTTAATTACATTATAGCTTTCTCTATTCGATACTTTCATGATGGCATTCAATTTCTCCTCTTCCCTTCCCTTACTGCCCTGTGTTTATGTGATAAAACTTTATGTCATTAATTTAACTGCACAGTAATATATCCTATTTACTTTTGTTATATTGCATGAATCTCTATAAACAGTCCAATTACTATGTTCATGAAAAACTTCTCCAAAGCTGGTGGCTAACTTCACAACACCCATGTTAATAGAAAATAGATGCATGACTGCTGAATAATACACCAATGCACTGTACGAACACATACATAAAAGCATGGAACTAGCCATACCCAACAGAACCAAGATGCTCTCCTCCAAAAAAAAGGAAGCCAATCTGGTGGTCCATGACATTAATAAACTCTACAACAGAAGGAAGAAACTGTTGCAGAAAAAGGTGAAGTCCCAAGGCTGGAAAAGCTCCCTTATTAGCCTCAACAAAAAGTTGAGATCCCTCATCAAAACCTCTAAAGCCAGCTATGAAGGCAGAATTGCAGCAGACACTAAAAACAACCACAAAGCCTTCTATAGTTATATCAAGAATCTCCATGGCAAAACCCAGGTTTGCTCTACGTTACTGCACAATGGTACCTCCTATACTGAGCCAATAGATATTGCCAATATGCTGGCTGACAAATTCAGTGCAAACTTTACCCCCCCCTCCCCAAAGGACCAATCACAATACCGGAGGAATGCTAGGTACCCAGCATTACTGCAGCACAGGTTAAAGCTGCATTGTCCAAGGTCAAGAATACAGCTTCCATGGGAACCTGACAATATCCCTGAATGTGTTCTACATACACTACAAAATGAACTGGCACCACATCTGTGTGCTCTGTTCAATCACAGCCTCACCTCAGGCTTTGTCCCTACCGAATGGAGTACTGCTACAGTCATCCCTCTCCATAAAAGGAGAGCGACTACAGACCCTGGGAATTATCACCCCAATAGCCTGATGAGTCTGATATATAAGGCTATGGATCGCATCATCATGGACCTAATTAACAAGGATATAGAGAATCTCTAAACTCTAGATCCCACGCAATTTGGTTTTGTGAAAGGTAGATCATGCCTGCTCAACCTGGTTGACTTCTTTGAGTCAGTCACCAGAGCTGTAGATAAGGGCAAGGCAGTTCATACAGCCTACCTCGATCTGGCCAAGGCCTTTGATAATATTCCCCACTCAGGAATTATTGATAAACTCACCAAACTAGGCATCAACTCCTATATCACTAGGTGGGTTGCAAATTGGCTCACAGATAGAACCCACAGTAAGAAAGTAGTAGACTCCAAGTCAGACAGCTGACCAGTCACAAGTGGAGTCCCACAGGGATCAGTCCTGGGTTGTCTCCTGCTTGGCATCTACTTCTCAGAAGTCCAGGCCAACACGGAGGGACTCTGCCTGACCAAGTTCGCAGACAACTGCAAGCTGGGAGCCATTATTTAACTCCTTGGGTGATGTAGACATCCTCCAGAAAGGCCTCACTAAGACCAATGACTGGTGTTGAAACCATGGCCTTAAGCTTAATGCCAAAAAATGTGTCATCATCCACTTTGGGAAAAACTCAGTTCCCACTAATTACCACATCGATGGGAGACCACTGAACACTGAAGACGTTATAAAAGATCTGGGGACACAGGTTGACAGCAACCTCTCCTTCGACTACCACATTGCCACTGTAGTCAGAAAGTCCTTCTATGTGGCACATCTCATTACCAAGGGTTTTTCATCCAGGAAGAAAGAGGTCATCATCTCTCTCTACTCTTCTCTCATTAGGCCAGTCATCATGTATAATGCCCCCTTTGGCATGTACCTCACTAGACACATGCAACAGCTGGAAAGACCACAAAAGTACCTCCTGAAGAGGATCCTAGGCCTTAAACACATGTCTTACATGGACAGACTCAAAAACTCCAGCTATTCTCTGTCTCATATCGTCTGCTAAGAGGTGATCTCTGCTTGACTTACAAAGCCATGTCTGACCCAGCTCTGTCAGAAATGCTACATCTAAAGAAATCCAAATCCCTCCACACTACTCCAGAGACCTCAAACTCATTACCACAATCAACAGAACATGTTAGAGGGACAGGTTCATAACCCACAGACTGCCCATCCTCTGGAATAGACTTCCCATACATGTCAAGCAGAGCACCTCACTGGCCCTCTTCAAGAGAAATCTTCATGAGTGGATGGGAAATAGAAAGTTCACCACAGGGATTACTGCAGTGGCTCTACTTAATAGAGGCACTGGGAACTAACATCAGGTGGCATGATGCCAGGGTACTTCTATGGGCTAGGCTTGTAAAGGCTCCAGGGCCATTAGCCTAGTTCACACCTATGAACCTTTGAATCTGTATTTTCTTTCTTTGGCACCAAAAACATCCTTGAATAGAAAAGCTTTCCAGTCTGTGAAGGAGGAGTTGGCTGTATGACTCCCAAAGACAACATCAAAGTCAAAGTCAAAATTAACTTTATTGTCATTCAGACCACACAACAGTACAACTGAACGAAATTGCATTACTTTGAACTCAATGTGCATGCAACATATACTGATAATATTAATACAATAATAACACATATACTAATACTAATCCAACAATAACAACAGTAAGACATTTATGCAGTGCAGTAACTAATACAATGACATGCAGCAAGACTATTCTACTTACATGTCTTTGTTAGTACTCAGAATATTGCACAGATAATATAATGCACAGGTCAGAATCAGACAGATTTCAAATTGCACAGAATGTCAACTTGGCATATTGCACAGAATGTTAACTTGGCATCGTTAATATTGCACATAATTTATAAGATTGTACTTTCATAGAGTTATTGCATATGTCTGTGAATTACTTCAGCATTGTAACTCCAGACCTTGATGACCAGCATGGTGCATGTTATTACTGGAGTTCAGAAGTCTAATGGCTTGTGGAAAAAAGCTTCAATTAAATCTGATAGTTTTGCAACGACATTGCCTGCCTAAAGAAAAACATGAGAACAGACCATATGAGTGCATCTTTGACTATTTTCATGTCTCTGCTGAGGCACTAAGCAGAGTGTAAGTCCTGGATAGATGGGCGCATGGACCTGATAATTTTCTCCACCACTTTCACCACCCACTGGAGAAATTTGAGATCTGAAACCATGCAGTTTCCATACCACACCAAGAGATTACTGGTCAACATGCTTTCAATGGTACCACTGTAAACGTTTGTGAGAACTGTAGGTGGTAGTCTTGCTCTTCTCAACCTTCTCGGAAAGTGTAGACGCTGTTGCTCCTTCTTGTCAATGTGATTAGTGTTTATTGACCAAGACAAGTCTTCAGAGATATGCACCCCCAGGAACTTGGTGCTCTTCACCCTTTCCACTGTTTTTCCCTTGATTGCGAGTGGAGAACTAGCCATATTGTAAGATGATCAGAAAATCATGTTTCAACTATCTCCTATAACTAAACCTACTGAGACTATAAAATATTCTATTTCAATTCTATACATTCCCCTTTTGTAAGCCCACACATTTTTGTCCCAAAGTTTTAACTTACCACATCTTATAACTACTAATATTTCCTTATATAATTTCCTTTCTTTTTACGCTTGCCTCTTAAATCACAGTTAAAGTCTCCTGTTGTTATAATATTCATATTTATCACTACACATTCTAAAATCTGATTTAATATGATTTCCCCTTCTTTACAATTAGTATAAGCATATAATCTTATGATTCAATAGACTTATTCTTTCTGTTTTAAATATACAGTGGTTAATCTTCCCATTTTTGCTAAAGTTACATGTAATATCTTTACTGCATTTGTACAGAATATGGCTATTCCAGAATATCTCTTTTTGACACAAGGGAAATACTGCCAGCCCAGCTAGCTGGAATTTTGTAAATAATTATACAGTATGTCACTTGAGAATACTAATACTATTTGTATAGAAATGTAACAAAAGGAGTCACTGCCAGTCCAGCTATCTGGAATTTTATAAATAGTTATATGTCATTTGTGAATACCAGTATGATGCAATTGCTTGTGTTACCAAATGCATTAGAACTATATGTTATGTGTATATTAAACTACTATTACAGAAGTGTGTGTTGAACAGAGTTTGTATAGTATTGAGCTTCAAGGATGTGTCCACAGTGTACCCTAATTGAAAAGAATAGAAATGTACATAAACTATATACCTTTGCAAATGTATGATTTAATAGTAGAAACTTAGAACACAGAATTAACCTGCAAAACTTCAAGATAATACATTGAAATTAAATTGTTTTATGGTTTTGTTATAAAAGTTAGTTTCAATGCAGCAAGAAGACAGGATGTCTAGAACTATGGTGCCTTCTGCATTGTTTTGTAAGTGTTTATTGTTTTATGTCTTCTAGCAACTGCAAACATCTAAAGGCTATGTATTTTTCACACGGAGATGTTAAATGTTGGACACTGGGGGTTTAGCCTGGGAACTGAAGACAGGTGACAAAAAATAATGTCATACATGCTAACCCACAGTAAAATGTGATTTTAATTTATGAACTCTTTAAGAGAGAGACTGTGCATTTTGTATTTTGTCTTGGACCTAGCAAGAACATCCACTCATCATTACCACCTGCACTTGCCTTGCTAATAGTAAGTAACTAGGGTACAGTGATTTCTTTTAGACATATTCAGGAGTATAGTAAATAAATATTTCCTGAGATTTTGAACTCTGAAGTTACTGTGTTGATGTACTGAGTATTGTATTGTTCTTTTATTATTTATTATTAAATATATTTAAACCTATCATTGTGGCTGATATTTATGAGACATATTTAAGCTCTTAGGGTACATACATATGTATTTGGTGACACTGTACAGGCCACTCCTAACAGCCTGGTGCTTAGTCAGAACTACCATTTGGATTATTAGTAACATTACGTAGTAGGATTGGACACCCTTTGTTAAGGGCCTAGAGTTGCTGATAAGAGTGGTTGGTGGCAGTGAAAATTGCCTTATAGTCTGGGCAGAAGGGGGCATAGCTAGTAAACCTGTGCCAGCCCTTTCCCAGGTGTGTGTGTGTGTTTGTGTGTGTGTGTGTGTGTGTGTGTGTGTGTGTGTGTGTGTGCGTGCGCATGTGTGTGTGTGTGTGTGTGTGTGTGTGTATGTATGTGTGTTTGTATATAAGTCAAATATGGAAGTGTGTATGTCAGCTACTTGGGCAGGGACACGAAGCTTGATGTCCATATGGCTTAATGGTTAAGGTCTTCACCTCCCATACACAAGGTACAAGGTTCAGTCCTAACCTCCGACCAATGCTTGTTTGAAGTTTGCATCTTCTCGCTGTGTCTCCATGGGGTTTCTCCCATGTCTGAAAAACATGCTGAGTGTTTCTATCTCAAACTCACCAATGAATGGAGATGTGGGCATCAGCACAGATTCTACATGGCGCCCTATAGGGGGAAGGTTTGTATAAACCAACAGCTTTGGGCATCTACTGTGGTGGACAGTATTCTCAAGACAGGAGAACACAGATGACAGACTGCGCACCGTGGCAGGGCTAGCCACTCAACAGTGTAAAATATGGCTCTAGGTGATTTTGTCATGTTGACTAATGTCGTTAGAAATGGGCATGGGTGCTTACCAGTGATAAGTGGGTTAAGGACCTGGCCTACTCTCACCAACGCCAGGGATACTTGCTAACAGTGGGAGGGATATATGTGCCACTATTGCCCAGTGTGTGCTCACCATAAAGCCCAACAGCCCTGGACCAATAAGCTACTGGTTGGATGTAAAACCAACCAACCTGCCAAACATGAACTGAGAATTGCTACACTTATGTTCACTGACAGGACAATGCTTGAAAGTGGATGACATGATGATATGGAGGAGACTGAACATCCTATTTATCCAAGAGACAAGATGGAAGTGGAGTGCAGCAAAGCCACTTGGGTTGTTATCCAGACCGTACTACTCAGGCTAGAAATGGTGTAGGAATTGTGGTGAGAGAGAGGCTTCAGAAGGCAGTGAGGGATATCATCAGAATTAATGACAAACTCATGGCAATCAGACTCCATTGTAATGATAGGGCAGTATTCATAATCTCAGCATATGCCCCACAGCAGGGTTGTGATAGTGAGGAAAAGAGTGCATTCAGACAGCAGTTGCAGGACCTACTAGATAAAGAAGGACAACATGAATTGGTGTTGATAATGGTTGACTTGAATGCACATATTGGGACAGACAGAACTGGATATGAGGACTGCCTATGTCCACATGGGTGGGGTAACAGGAATGAAGAAGATGAAGCCATTCTAGACTTCTGTCTGGCAAATGGCTTGATAGTAGTCAACACATGGTTCAGAAAGAGAGACAGTCACAGGATCACATACAAGAGTAGCTAACATGCAACTCTGGTAGACTTCCTCCTAGTAAGGAAAAGGCAGTGGGGTAGAATCCATGATTGCAAAGTCTTACACAGTGAAACAATTGGCCCAGAGCATAAAACATTAGTTGCCACAATCAGCTGTAAGCAGTGGTCAGAGAAGGTTCTAAGGTAAACTGAAACCAGGCTGAAAACATGGAAGTTTACTGGAGAGAAAGTACTGCAGTTCAAGGAATTACTCAGGGCTTTAGCACCCCAAGAAGAGGAAGAAATAGGTGGTGGAGTTGAAGAAGAGTGGCAGAAACTACAAACAGCATGTGTTAGGACTACAGAAAAGATATGTGGCCAAGCCAGGTAGGGAAATAAGGTACATAAGGAAAGCTGGTGGTGGAATGCAGAAGTCCAGGAAGGCATCAAAAGAAAGAATGAGTGCAGGAAGAAATGGGAGATAGAAAAGACTGACCAGGCTAGGAAGGACTACTGGTTGACTAATAAAGAAGCTAAGAAAGAAGTTGCAATAGCAAAGTATAGGGCATCAGAGGCACTCTACCAACTTCTGGAAAGTGACTCAGTAAGTGGCACAAAGAAACTATATCAGGTTGCAAGGCAAAGGCAGAAAGATAAAGAAGATAGTCAGACACCGTTCATAAGGGATGCCAACAACAACCTGCTCACCAGTCCACAGGGCATCAAAGGCAGATGGAAGGAGTATTTCCAGCAGATTCTGAATGAAGAAAAGCTCACAGAAGCTGTACTGCCCCAGAAACAGCCTACAATGAGAGAAGAAGAGGAGTCCACCTTAGAAGAAGTAAGAACAGCACTAAAGAAGATGAAGTCAGGGAAAGCAGCAGGCTCAGATGAGTTCACAGCAGATAGGATAAAGATGCTGGGTGAGATAGGGGAGAAATGGCTCCTAAGGGTACTAATAGCAGTGCGGAGAGAAAGGCGTATCCCAGATGACTGGAGAATAAACATACTCATGCCAGGGTACAAGAACAAAGGGGACATCCACAACTGTGGGCAGTACAGAGGGATCACACTCCTACCACATTGCATGAAAGTTCTGGAGAGGGTGATTGATAAACAGATGACAAGAGTAGTAGAATGTAAGATGGGAAATGAGCAGTTTGGATTCAGATCAGGATGCATCACAATTGACCTGATGTTTGCATTGAGACAGATACTTGAGAAGAAGCTAGAGATGAGGAGAGAGTCCAATTGGGCATTCCTAGACTTGGAGAAAGCATATGACAAGGTCCCAAGAAAGCTAATCTGGGCAGTACTGCAGTGGTTTGAAGTCCCAGAAACATTGGTAGAATTAGTACAGGCTATGTACAAGGACCCAATGACTCAAGTATGAGCAGTGTTCGGCCCCACAGAGGGGTTCCCAGTGGGAGTGGTTGTACATCAGGGTTCAGCTCTGAGCCCACTGCTGTTCATACTGGTGATGGACTACATTATCAAACAGGTTGGAGGGGACAGATCAACACAGCTGCTGTATGCAGACGATGTGGCAGTACATGCAGACTCTGAGCTATAACTTCAGCAAAGGATAGAAGAATGGAATGAAAGTCTGAAGGCACATAGGTTCATAGGTTCATAGGTTCATACTAGGCTATCTGCCCAAGGGCATTTACAAGCCTAGCCCAAAGTTTTTGTGGCTTTCGCCACCCCTTTAGTTTGAAAAAAACTATGCCCATTATTTTGCTGTGCCTCTGTGAAGCAGTGATACTGAGGTAATCCCTGGGGTATATCTTCGATCTCCCATCCATTGGTCAAGATTTCTCTTGAACACGGCCAGCGAGGTGCTCTGCCTCACATGTACCGGGATTTTGTTCCACAGCATAGGGAGTCTCTGGGTGATGAACCCTCCAGCACGTCCTATTAATAACCGTGTCAAGGTTGACATGGGATGAAACTAAGCACAGATAAGACAGTGGTAATGGCAGTAAACTGGGGAAATCAGAAGAAGCTGAGAATAGAGATAGAAGGGAAGATAGTGGAACAGGTAAACAGCTTCAAGTATCTGGGAAGGGAGGTTGAGGAGAAGGGTAGTCTGAATGAAGAGGTCAAAGCTAGAATCAGAGGGGCTGCAGCCAACTGGCACAGAGTATCAGGTTTAGTCTATGATGGAAGAATGCCAAAGAAGCTCAGAAGTAAGGTGTACAAGACAGTGGTGCGACCAGTACTACTGTATGGTACAGAAACATGAGCAGTAAAGGCAGAACAGTTGAAGAAGCTAGAGGTGATGGAAATGAAGTGCCTGAGAAAGGTGATAGGATGCACACTGTTGAACAGATGAAGAAATGCGGACATAAGAGCAGAAGCAAAAGTAGCTCCAATTGCAGAAAAGATCAAAGAGAACAGATTACGGTGGTTTGGACATGTGTAGAAAAGCAGAAGACAATCTGGTGAAGAAGATTTGCGACAGACAGGAAGAAGGTAAGAGGAAGCAAGGATGTCCAGCAAAGAGGTGGATGGATTGTGTGAAAAAAGATCTGCGACAGTCAGGCATGAGTGTTGAAGAAGGCAGGAGTGTGGCACTGAATCGTGAGAGTTGCCGACAGTTAACACAATACCCCGACCCCATGTAGAAAAAAAAATGGAAAAAAGGGGATGATGATGATGTAGATGATGATGGTAATAAAGCACTAGTTGGACAGAGAGAGTGCTGGATGTTTTTGCTTGATCACTCAGTTGAGATCTTAACCATATAGCTGTGCCAGTAGGGAGTCTTATTGCGGATCTGGAGAAAAAGGGAGAAACCAGCCCCTGACTGAATGTGGCCTGTGTGCTCTTAGGGGAAATTGTACTTTACTGTGTTTGTACTTGTCATCCTCCCAGTGTGTAGCCCCCCACTGTTGCCAGTGGCGAGGACTGAGGCGCCTTGATTACTGGGCCAGTGCAGGGGCATCACACTCTCATTTCCCATATTCCAGATTATCTTTCCTTCACATAGTTTCTCTGTTTGTAATCTTTCTTCATTTCTTAAAAATCTTGTGTCTTTCAATATAATTATATCTACATCAGATGTATTATACCACTCCAAAATCCCTATTCTTCTTACTGTATTGCTAATAGTGCTCACATTTATAGAAAGCGTTCTAACATTTTCATGTTCCCTTTTCCTTAGATTCATGGTTTCATAACTTTATAGCTAATTACTACACTAGATGCCTTAATAAATCATTCTAAGCCTAGCCAATGTCCCTCCCAGTGTTTAGACTCAAACACTGCATCTTGTGTCTGTGAGTCAAACTTCTTAAGCATTATACCAGCCCCCAATCATTAGCTGCATATTCTTTTTATCCATTCATTCCAAAATAATTCTTTCTTTTTCTTTTACTACCTCCTAATTTCTGTCTTCTTCATCACTTATTTCAGAACCTTTTCTGTCCTCTTTATTATTTTTATCATCCATTTTTCTTCTAGCTCTACTACTTGTAAAATGTCTTCTCTGAGCTCATTTTCTACCCTTTTTCTTTTTCCTTACTCTTATTTTCATTTTTTAATCTTTACATAAAAGTCCAATGTTGTTATATTTATAAAATTTCAGCTCACATTTTTGCATCATGTCCCATTTCATATCAAATATAACATTTTCTTTTTTACAGTTACTTATCAAATGTCCTTTTTTCCACAACAAACAAGTTTTTTGCTGTCCACAGTATTTCACCACACCCCTGTTCTCCTGCAAATTTATCATGCCCGGTAAATATATAATTTTTCTCTTTCTATTTTTAACATATTATAATCCCAGCCACCAGTCCATAAACCATTTTTGCAATGTCCAATAATTCTTTACATAAAGTCTTCAAATGTTCTTTCAAAGTCTCTCCACCTCTCTTCGGAATTGTACACAAATTGTCTTTTTTTGTTTCCCTGTTAAATGCTTTTATTATGGGTTACGGCCTTTATTTTTTCATATTCTCCATGAAATTTTCCATTGAAAAAGCAGTCTCAAATATAATGTCACAAAATGTCTCTGTTAATAAAAAAAGATGTTCTTACCGCACCTGCTTTTATACCAAAGAGCCATTAGATCATCCCACACTTCATACTTGTCCATTTGTTTGTCTTCTTTACTTTGAATCCTTACTATGTACTTCTGTTTTTCATTTTGTTTTGCCTTCTTTTCTGCTAGTCCTCTTTCACCTTCTTTAACTTTTTTCTACTTATCTTTTCTTTTCCATCTCACCACTATTCTTCAGGATTGTCTCTGCATCCTCCTTTTGTATTTTTTTCATAATGTCCCCCCAGGAAACATCTCCTTCATTTTTATTGCTAATACTGCATCACCATTTCTTTAAGAAAATAATCTCTCAACCCTCCCAACTGGAGGTTTGTAATTATACATCCATCATTTGCTGACTCATCTCCATCAAACATATCTCTAAAACATCTCTGCAGAATCCTGCACACATTCTCCAATCTCAATGTTTGCTTTCTCCTTCATTTCCCTCACATGTCTATCATTTCCTTCTCTCGCCAGCTGCCTCCCTATTTTTCTGAGTGAACTTTGCACCTGGAATGGAAACAGGAAGTGCTCCTACAAAATGGGTCCCACTCACAACAATGACTAGTAGGGACTCTTTATACAAATATTTACAATTTACGTATTTACAAAAACTTATATTAAACACTATATTCCTTCATTATTACCATCTCTTTACATGTATATAGACCCCCACTGTTTTTTCTCAACCAGCACTTAATTTTCATTATTAAAGTTGATAACATACCCTTTCCAGTGAACATAATCCCTGGGTTTCATGAAGGTAAAAGGTCTGTGCAGGAACAGTGTAGCCATTCCTGCATGGAATATGGCCACCGAGTGATCTAGTGAACAGCTGATTTGATGTGCACGAGCGTGCCTACAGTGTTCCTGCACGGACATGACTGCAGAATGCTAATTACCTCATTTGCTGGTGAAAACCATGCAAATGAGGTGAATTAGCAATTCACCAAGCAGGCAGGTATCCATGCAAGTACAGTGTCAGCTGCAGAAATGTATTCAGTTACTAACCAAATACATTTATGCAAATAAAACGGAGGCATGACAGCTCCCAAAAAAGCATGTGTTATACCCTTTAAGCATGCCAATGGCCAAATATATGTCCATTGGTATGGAAAACTGCTTCATTTTTATAAAAATCAAAATTTGTTTGGCCAATCTCGGCCGTTTAAGCATAGGGCAGCTGCACACAAACGGGATCATGCTGAAAATCAAAAAATAAATGTGAAAACTCAAGTTTTTGGGGAAATCTGCATTTTGCCATTGTGCAGAATGAAAACAATACCAGGGAACAGTGGTTATCAAGGGGAAAGGCTCTGTGTTAGTGTAGTAACTATGGACTAAGGCAGTGAGGTATGCAAATGAGGGCAAATTTACTGAATCACAAAAATCTTCTAAGTGCCAAACTGCACCTAACTATGTAGGTGCTATAGCATGATCGTGTAACTAGGATGAGCAACAGACATGAAAAGGGGGTGTGTCAGGCATGTTGTAAGCACATTGGAGCCTTATGGTGCAGAGATAAGCTTAGCTAAGCACAGCTAAGCAAGGGGGTGTATCTGAGTCTGTATTGACTTATTCCATGAAATGAGGAGCATGTTCGCATCCAGGGGAGGGCCATTTTTCAAAGTTTACATTAGCTAAATGAGTTTGCGCAGCTCGCACTGGGTCTAAAATAACCCCCCCCCCCACAAATAGCAGGACTGTTTATATTTGGCCACTGGGTTTGCCTGGTGCACCTCTGGGCTTAAAAAGGGAGGAAATAGGAAGGTTAAAAAAAAGGAAAAAAGAAAAATAGCAGAATAAAAGCAATCAAGAACAAATTGCATAGCTAGCAGGTGGAATGCATCATAGTCAGCCAATCATGCAGGCAGCATCTGCAGCACAACAGTATAAACTATGCTAACACCTTATAGTCTGCTTTTTCCCACAATCTCTGCACCATTGAGGGCAGAGAGGAGGATAATGCTGACAACCACCACAGACTGAGGAGGAGGAGAAGAGTGTTCAGACCCAGGATAACCTACCAGGGTCTACATGATCTGGAGATAGTAGAGCACTAAGGGGTGGACAGAGACATACTTCAGCAAATCACTGAGCTGTGCCAGCCTCAACTCAGACTTCAAACCAACAGAGGGGAACCCATCCCAGTGGATACCAAGGTATGTATAGCCTTAAGAATTCTAGCTACAGGTACTTTCCAAAGAGCTGCTGGGGACATCATGGGGGTCTCACAGGCATCTATATCCAGGGTACTCTGCCAGTTCCTGGACACCATGGTACCACATTTACTTCCCCAACACCCGTGAGGGGAAAACCAGCAATATGTGTCTCTTCCACTGTGTAGCAGAATACCCAGAGGTAATGCATGCCATAGACTGCATGCACATCCACATCAAAGCACCACCTGGTGAACAGGGTAGGGTCTACATAAACCACAAGGGATTCCCCTCCATCAACTGCCAGGTCATGTGCAATGCTCAGGGCATTATCATGAATGTGTGTGCTGGCAGCCCTGGAAGCTACCATGACTCCCACATCTGGCATTTGTCACAGCTGTACCAGGCATTTGCCATTGGGGACATCCCGTATGGCCATCTGGTGGGGGATACTGGCTATGCACTGGAGCCGTGGATGATGACACCCATCAGAAATGCACACACACCCACACAAGAACGCCATAATGAGGCACACATGCAGGATCATTATAGAGCATGTGTTTGGGATGCTCAAGTCATGGTTCTGCTGCCTTGACATATCTGGTGGTGTTGCAGTACTCTACAGTCACATGTGCACACATCTTCATAGTGCCATGCTACACAATATGATCCTGCGGAAACAGCTGCAGCAGGAAGAGTATGGGGAAGGGCCACACAACCCTCCACCATTGCCAAGGCCCCCACAGGCACAGAGGGACTCAGAGCAGGAGGCCCCTGAGCCTGCTCCTGTAGGCAGATGGAGTTGTGCCCACTATACTCAGATCTTGGCAAAGAGGTGATGCATAGCAAGCACACACTGACAATGTAGGGACCCCAGGGACTGACACCTCTCTCTGACCTGCACACACAGTAAAATGAATGACACACACATCACATTACCTGTAACATACCATGTATAGGCAGTGTACTGTGTGCATCCAACATAGGTGCCCCTCAAGCACCGTCTTCACAACTGCCACAAGCACATGGGAAGTCAGTCTTCTTAACAATAAATGAATGGATTAGTATGTTTTGCTAGCATATCTGTGTTAATGCTGGATGCATGCAAGGGAATGGGGTGGCCTACTGTGATAGCAGCACACAACTGACAGCTATGTGGGACACCAGGCAATGTCTGGCCAAAACTGACCTCCACACACTATGCAGTAGTACCCAAGGTGGCAAATCCCACTGCAGTATATGTGTGGGGACAACTAACTGGGGGTCATAGGTCACAGACATGGATGTTAATGTGGGAGTCCCATACCCACCCCTCACACCCACACAACAAGTCAGCTGCAGAAAACCACAGACAAATTTCTGCTAAAGGCACACAAATAGTGGCAATGTTGAATTACCCCACTACAGGCTCACACAGTGATAGCACAGCAGGACACACAGTTGCTGTAAGGCTATGAAGGGTAAGAAGTTTGAAACTCAAATGTATGCCAGTACAATCTGACCTTTGCTCTTTACTGATATGCCTCTAGTCCCCAAGACAGGGCACAATAGTATGGTAAATGAAACCAAAATGTAAAGCAAATATCAGCACAGTCTGTGCATGTGTGTGCAGTTGACAGGTGTGCCCCCCCCATATAACCACACAAATGCAGTAACATGTATGTTTGCACGGAAATAGCAGCATAGCACACATTGGTAGGGCTGTACCACTACACATGAAAACATGTTGCCTGTCCACAATATGCTGGTGTAAATGAGTTATGTGTATGTGTGGCTAATACTATCAGGATCTGGACAGCACGTTCTCCTGGCAGTCCTCTTGTAGTGCCCTAGGTACAGTGCTGTCTTTGACATGGCCATGTGCAGATAACTGCAGTGGCAACTGTTATGCATGTCAGTGACACCCACTGCTCTGCTACTGACATACATGGAAGTCACAGTGCTATGTGGAATATACTACACATATAAGTGACATCTTGAAGGATGTGTAGCTGAGGTGCCGAGGCTTTTGTGAATATAAGTCCTTTTTGGTACTGTTGCCAGTCAATAATCCTTTTGTCTTATGTTTGCTTTTACATATAATGGACATGCCTGCACAGTAGAATGCACTCTGTACCACATCCATAACTCACAACCTCTGACAGCAAGATGTCTGGACAAGGGTAGGAATAAAAGTGGAACAAAGGCACAATGATAGGCATGTGCTACAAATACTGCCCTTACATACTGAGAAAGTTAGTAGGGTGAGTTGTTTGCAGTAGTGGGAATTGTCTGAAGGTTATGTAGTCTGAAACAGTAATGTCTGTCATTATTTTGTAACTTCACTCTTCAATTACATGTAACTAACTTGCCATAAAACACAAGTTTACGTAGAAAGGATGAAACCTCTAGCCAAGTACCTGGACAACCTTAAAAAAATGTACAGGTGAGAAGTATGCCCACACAAGGATAAGACATCTCAGGTTAGAAAGATAGCACAGAAGCAGGAGATCCCCAGCCAGTATATCACCAGGTTGCCGGACTATTTACACAGTGTGTCATTACTAAACTGGCTGTAGCCACATAGCCACACCTCACAAATGGCCTTGTTGGGCAAGAATGTACATAGCTGCCCTCATAATATTGTTCTATGCATCATAGAGCTAGTATTCCACTGGTGATGATATGAGGATATTTGCTACCATGTAATGATACAATACACTGCAGTGTCAGAGTACAGATATGTCAGAAAATGTCTGCTTAACAAACCAAGTACCCTGAGGAAAGTCCTGTGTACTCCTGAGAGGTATGGCTGTAGCACACAAAACCCTGGACTGGAATACACCTATCTCTGGAATGAAGCCCCACTCTAATTATAGAAGGTCACACTGGGCATACTCCTACACTTAGAGATCACAGG
This sequence comes from Protopterus annectens, assembly GCF_019279795.1. Lineage (NCBI taxonomy): Eukaryota > Metazoa > Chordata > Ceratodontiformes > Protopteridae > Protopterus > Protopterus annectens. The sequence goes on along the minus strand of NC_056729.1, from coordinate 1,981,712,387 downwards.
ACATGTTGGAATCCACATCGGAATATATGACTGTATTGTGTATATATGTCTGCTCATACAAACAGCAATGTACATCTCAACTGTCCCTACACACACATACACATCAGACAGGATTACCCTCAGTAGGTGGCCAATATGTGATATATCTGCATCTGTCACATGAGATACACACATATATACGGGCAAAAGATAACAACCATATGTCAAGGCGCTGCTGTGCTATATGGACATGAACCATTCCGTGCAAGAATAGCTTTATTCTTGCACGGAATTTGCTGAATCCCTGAGAATGTCATTCAGTCTGTCATTCCAAATTGTCAATATAATACAGAACATTTTTATTCAAATTATAGACATATTCTTTACTATATTTCCCATAGAAGCCATATTCCATCATATCCATATTTGCTTGATTATAATCTTTTAATTCCTTAACTATTTTATTTTCTATTAGTTTTTCCCATACATTTTCAACTCTTTTGCGTATTAAGAAAACATGCTCTGTTGTTTCTAACACTCCACAAAAAAGACATAGGACCAGATTCATTAATGCCTACGCTGTGTACACTAAATGTACACCAACTATACACAACCTGTATTCAAGAATATCCCTACCACATTTTTTGTGCTTTGTAGTCACTCAGAAAAATGACACTAAGTATACATGTAGTCTGCACCTTGTGGTAACCTTTATGAAGCCTCCTTAATATTTAAGGCTGCAAGTTAATCAGTAGGAAAATTAACAGGAATTTAATAAAGCATACATTTTTTTTGTGTAGGCATCGCATTGTGATGCTTTCATGGATGCGAACATTTTGAGAATCAGTAAATGCTACTGAGGGGTGCGCATGCACCTGCAAACACAGAAACTCCTGTGGCATGCACATAACCTCATAAATAGGTGAATATCATGCAAATGAGGCAGGTGGAGCAATCCAATGAGCAGAAAGGCATCTGTTCAGACCCCATGTTACTGTCCATAGTGTACGTGGAAAAATTCCATGTACAGAAGTGTAGACAGACAAAAGGGGGTGTAAAACTGTAGATATATGTACATAAATCTCCAGAAAATGTAATGTCACATACATATATGAGCAAAACTATTATCCTGAGTATCATAAAGAGTAAAGTACATAAGTTAAATTATTTTTTTTTAATAATCTTGGTATGTTTGTGCTGAGTGCCGCAAGTGCACAAATATGCTTTATAGAAAAATAAAAAAAAACTGGAAGAAAAAATGTACTATGCTGTGACAGAATGTATTACAGGACCTTGTGTGGGGTCCCTACAATGGTGCATTGCTGCTGTTGCTATTATAAAGCATAAAGCATGTAGTTTACAGGCTGTATGGTTATGTATGCAAATGAGGTGGAGTTACTGAATATAAGAAAGGAGTAATTGTGTCCGCATATCCCTTTGTGTAGGCTCTTAGACTCATGTTGATGTTTACACAGGATGTAGCTGACATCAGGGGGCATGTGTCTACTGACTTCTAAGCTCTTTTAAGCTTTGGTGCATGTGTTTCCACAGCTCTCTGCCTTGCTGAGCATGTCTGAAAACTGGATGTATTCAGTTAGATGTTTTAACTTGTTTAAGCTATGCTGCACTCCGCTGCACTGTTCATAATGTTGTGCACTGAAATAGGGCTGTTAAATTATGTTAATTATATTGTAAGCAGGAGGAATGCATCATAGTTACCCAATCACACATTCTTCACTTACAGCAGAACTGTATAAAGTATGCATACACCATACATTCTGATTTTCTCCCAGTACTCTGGACCATTGGAGTACAGACTTGGGAATTTTATCTGATATAATGTTAGGGACTGCTGCAGATCTGCTACATCTAAATGTGCTAGATGCTGAAGTCAATGCTGCTGGTGCTGCTGACAAGAGACATAGACAGAGAAGGAGAAGAGTGTTCATACCTAGGGTAACCTTCCAGGAGCTACATGAGCTGGAGATTGTAGAGCGCTACAGGGTGGACAGGGACATACTACAAGAACTAACTGAGCTCTACTGCCCTCAAATTAGACCCAGAGCCAACAGAGGGGAACCCATCCCAGTGGAAACAAAGGTATGTGTAGCACTTAGTATACTAGCTACAGGTACTTTCCAAAGACCAGTTGGGGACGTGATGGGAGTCTCACAGGCATCTGCATCAAGGGTACTGCACCAGTTCCTGGATGCCATGCTACCACATGCCAGTGAGCACATTTCTTGTCTCCTCACCCCTGAGGCAAGGGCCAGCAATATGCAACACTTCTACCATGTATCACACTACCCTGAAGTACGGGTGCCATAGATTACACTCATGTACACATCAAGGCACCACCCAGTGAGGAGGGTAGAGTCTACATCAGCTGTAAGGGATACCACTCCACCAACTGCTAGGTAATGTGCAATGCTCAGGAGATTATCCTGAATGTGTGTGCTGGCAGCCCTGGCAGTTATCACAACTCCCACATCTGGCACGCATCACAGCTGTACCAGATGTTTGCTAGGGGAGACATCCCACACAGCCATTTACTGGGGGATGCTGGCTATGCCCTGGAACCATGGATGATGACACCCATCAGAAATGCACACAGACTCATGGAAGAACAACATAATGAGGCACATGTACAAACTAGGAACATCATAGAGTGTGTTTGGGCTTTTGACATCACAGTTTTGGTGCCTAGATATATCTGGTGGAGCCCTGTAGTACTCTCCAGCCACATATGCACATATGTTCACAGTATGTGTTATGCTACACAATATGATTTTGTGGAAACAGCTGCAGCAGGATCAGCAAAGGGAAGGGATACACAGCCCCCCACCATTGCCTACGTCATCACAGCCACAGTCACAGGAGGACTCAGAGGATAATCCACCTGCTGATGTCCCTGTAGGCAGACATAGGCATGCTCAGTATGCCCTGGTTTTGGCTATGAGGCAATGCATAGCATGTTCACTGACAACCTAGGGACCTAGGGGCTGACATCTTACTCCTACTCACATACATATATTAAAATTGATGCCAGGAAACCCACACAACCTGTACCTATCCATGTATCAGCTGTGTACTGCTTGCATCAGAGAGAGTCAGCCCTGACATACAGTTCTGTCAACTGCTGCATTCGCAAGATATGTCTCTAACCTACACAATACTTGAAAGGATTACTATGAAATGGCATTGTATGTATGAATTTGCTGAATTAATGCAAGTAAATATAGTTAACTATTTGGACAGAAGTAACATCCACTAATATGTGTTCCTTAATATTTACTAGGCCTCATGGTTGGAATATTCACTACATCAGTCAAGAGAGATGCTAAACAGTGTGGTCACATGATATTTGGACTTATGTGCATCTGAGCAGAACATGTGGTATTGTTTTCCCACTCCCAACACAGCAGTGTTCCCATATAACTGCTTTAACAGTAACTTATCAATGGTATATCAGCAGGCCAGGCAATATCAGGGCAGTAACATAAAAACTGATCATACATTTGTATGTCTCACTTAATGCAAGAATAACAACATACATGTATATGTTGTTGATTGTGTCTTGAATGAGTCCTCTCTGTCTGACAACTTGTGTGGCTCAGTGGACTAGGGGAGTTAAGATGGGTTATGGTGCTGATGGTTCTAATCTGGAAGTATCCACATTTTTGGAATGCTTTTTTTTTTACTGACTGTCAGTCTGTGCATGGTGTAACATTATTACCCTCTATGACATATTAATTACATATTAATTACATCAGACAGAGAATGCCATGGACATTTTGAGTGAAGTGCATAACTGCAGAAACAGGGACAGATGACATTGTATGTAACACACAAAATCCCAGACTGGAGAAAAGGTAGGTGTGAGCTGGAGTCACTTTATAAGTACTGACAATCACACTGGGCATGCTCATACACTCAGTTAAACTAAGAGCAATTATTTTGCCTCTTGATCAAAATGACATGTTATATATAGATATGTGTATACATACATACTGTACATATATGTATACATATCCGTCTGTCACTATCTATCTCTTACATAGATAGTATACCTATCTCTATATATTTACAAATACATATCCGCCTCTCCCCATATATCTACATAACACATATACATATCATACACACACACAGCTACATTTATACATACATCCCTGTTATATGCATAAATATGTGTGTGGATGTCTGTATTGTCTTACATACCCTAATAATAGTGAGTAAAGCTGCACTATCAGACATCTATAATGTTGCTCAAAGGATCAAAAGTATGGGCTCAACAGGACATAATGCACTTTCCTACAGACCCCTGTCACCACACATACAGCAACAAGTTAGCATGTGGTGCAATGTATAATGTTGTCTACACACACATGGACAGGGCACATTGTTCCTGCCTACAGGCTTGCCCATCCAAGTGCAAGCAGCCACATATGGCCATACTGATAACTGTAGATACATAGCTAGCATAAATACCAATTATCTGACTGCTAGAATACTAGATGCAGATAACAATACAAAGCAATATCATTCTGCAGGTCACAGATGATGTTCAACACAAGCCTAGTTTGTGTAATCCACAAGTAGTTTGCTGGTAATCATATATAACATGGACGTTAGCTGTGGTATGTGCAATAAGTAATGTGATCTATAGTCCTTGTCCTTGTCCAAACAACTAAATCTCTCAACCTAGGTGGTGACGCGCTATTTGCCAACACCACTGGTAAAATATGGAACTCTCGCCCAAATAACATCACGCTTGCAACTTCTCTAAGTCAATTCAAAAATAGTCTAAAACTCCACTTCAAGTCACACTGGCTATGTCCTTGCTCAAACCCAGACTAGCTCTGTGCCATTAACTAAAACATAAACAACTAGCTAAGATGATAAGTACTTTGTATACTGTGATAAAGAAATATGTATCCTGTCTAACTCTATGTCATTATACTGCCTACCGTCCTTGCTAATATGTTATTAATGTTACATTTGTAGTAATCTCAGAAATAGTAATGGCAGTCTTGTACTTGTATGTAAATAGCCTATGTTTTTGTTAAGTTCTTTCAGCTCATTTACTGTACCTAATTATCAATGTAACTCTGTTGGAGCTTTTCTCCCCGGGCCTCCGCTGAAAAAGGACATGTATCCAGTCGGACCATCCCGGTTAACAAATGTAAAATAAATAAAATAAAATAAATAAATAAATAGTGTGCAAGACTAGGTATTTAGGGGTTCTAATCTCACTCTAGGCCCTTTGGGGTGTGTGCGTGTTTATCCCCCTGAAAAACAACTAAGAATCCCTCATTGGCTATCAAACTGCAATGGTTATGCATCTTTTGGCCCTGTAAGTTGCTGGTGGCTTCCAAACTGCCCTCTTCTACAAGGCCTGATGATGTCATCTACCTTAAGGCTACCAGCTGCCATTATAATATCAGACTTAAGCCATTGCATGTGTGATAAGTACTGTGATCTATTGTGTGTAAGACTTGATAGGCAGAGGGTCTAATCTCACTGCAGGCCACTTGGTGTATGTGTCTGTATGACATAAATATGATCACTTCAGTAACTCAGAAATAAGTACGGTTTTGCAGTATTTTATTTGTAGCAAGTGATGTGCTCCTTCATATGCCTGACCACAAGTAGGCCTGCTGATGTCATCAAGCATAATATGTTCTAAAGAGATAGTAATAGCAGACATGAGGTGTGTTGCATGCATCACATACTGTAATCTGTAGTGTGTACCATTAGATAGGTAAGTGTTCTAATCTACACACAGCCAACTTGCACTATGTGTTTGCCGTGCAGTGTCCTGTAAGCAGTAATTGGAAGTGGTGCTATCCCCAATGTAGCCAGGTTTGTGTGTATGGCTGTTAGAGCATTTTACATCAGCTTATGGAACCATAGGATGTTTGAGCTTCCCTGGCATAATGGCCATGCAGCCCTCACAATCTTTATTTACATGATCAGCACATATTGCCCCAATCCAAGAGAAGCCCTGTGGTGAAATGATGGTCACCCAGCCAATCATGCAGATGGCATGTGATGGTGTGGACTGAGGTGTTCTGTTTGCCATTAGGCAAGGTTTTGTTTCAAAGGTATGTTAAAGTCTGCTAGACAGATCTCTCCTACAAGCATGAATTAATAATGTCACATACTAGGTTAATGTCCTTAGAGTGATTAATCCATGTACCATGCCACCTACAGATATGCAGCATTTACAATCAAGCAGGGTCACACATTGCCCTGTATGCAAGAAAGAGATCACATCTGAGTAGTCTATATTCAACATGCTACAATGACACTGATTTCAGATGATCCCCATTGAACAGATACTGAAGACATGAAGTTCCCTTGTGAGGGACCATACTGTTTTGCGTAAGTGCCAGTAGTGCTTGGAAAGGTACATTACCAAATGGCCATTGCACTCAGATATTGGCATGCTGAGGGCAGATGGAGGTTATGAGTATGTCAATTACGGGTTACTGTTCCTCGGTTATAATATATAATTCTCATCATACCACTGGGAAGACATGGTGATCTCTGGCACATTAGGTGTAAGCATGTGTCCAGGCCTGTGTGCCCAGTTGTATCACCCATGAGTATGTACATTATATGCTGTGACTAATGTGCTACTTGCCAGGTACATAGGTGTTTGTGATGGAAATGATACTACATATATATTTGCATGGAGTTTATGGCCATTAGCATGTCAACAGGCATTTGTTCATCAAGACCCTCTTGTAGGATATCGACATAACTCAGAGACTCTATGAGTATTCACAGTTTGCAGGCATCAGCTAACAATGTTAGCTACAGACATTCGACATTTGCTTGTATCATGGTTAAAAGGATTCCAAGCAGTAGAGGACCCAGGACTGAGCCCTGTTGAACATTGCTGCTTACAGATCAGCTATTGGAGGTGGCTCTCCCTATGCTGAGTATGTGTGTCATCAGTGGGCCACTTGGTGACCCCTACAATGATATTACAGTGGATGCCTAAGTCTAAGTAGGTGCTTTTGTAAATGATGCAGAGTGGGTGATATAGTTCGATGGCTTGGCTAAGTCCAGGTGGTTGTATGCCCTGATGTCTCCTCACCCACGTCCTTCATGACTGCCTTGGACATGTACTCCACATTTAACAGTCATGATCTCCCTGTCAGTCATCGAAACTGTGTACAGTCAACTGTGGTTAGATCACATATATGTGTGTTGATCAGCTCCATGATGATTTGCCCTATGGGCATACAGATATGGATACTCAGGCAAAGAGGTCTATAGTTCAGGTGGTTGGATGCACCACCTCTGTGCAAGGGTATAACAGTTGCCATTGTTCAGTCAACTGGAGTGCAGCCAGTGGTTTCAGCATGATTGCAAGGTGTTCCCAATAGTGCTAGTAATCCTAGTCAGATCCCATGTAGGATCCAGCCTGTGATGTTAGCATGTCCAACAGATGCTGAGTGTCCCCATAGATGCCCAGTTATGACCTGCTCTGTAGATATGGAAGGTATGGAACAGGTTGTAGGAATGTCATGTGGCACTTGGTGGGGACATGGGGGTGAAGGTGATGCACAACCTGAGGGGCTGCAGGTAAGCTATGAGTACAGATTCATTATATGTGTTATCATTATGCATGAGCTTACTGACAATCTGGGCCTGTCCTCTGAGGTTACACATGTAACTACACTGTGTGTGTTGTGGTTATGCTGTGTGGGTGGCTAATTTTGTCTCATACTGTGTCTACATGATGTCATGACAACATTATATGCTTGTTGTAGATAAGGAGGTTGTGCCTCCATTTTTAGGGTGGCACCATCATGCCAACTGTCACACAGCAATGTCCACCTCTTATTGTACAGCCTGCTAATGGCAGTTGTTCAACAGGCAGGTTTGCTCTGCCATGAGGAGCCTGTCAGGTGCAGTCAAGTCCATGCAGTTGCACTGCTGTTTGCATAATGCATGGGTGTAGAGCTCAGCATACTTGCCAGCCCCATCTGAGGGGGAGGTGCAGTCAAGCTATGTAAATTATCCCACAGGAGGTAATAAACTGCTTTCTTGAAAAATATGTCTGTATTGTCTGCAAAGGGGGATAGCTCTACTAGTTTTAATGAGACTGATCTGTGGTCATATTCCACCAGGGAGGACCTCACAGTGGGGGGCTGCAGTGGTCACCCATATTGGTAAACACATGATGCAATACATTGACTCCACTTGCAGGGGTGTCACGTCTGTGCTCCAGGGCATTGCAGTTAAGGAGGTGGACTAACCTTTGGGCAAGTGAGCTTCAGCATGACTAAGCAGCACAGTTGGTGGTCACTTAATGCCACCCCAAACCATGGTGTAATGATATATCTTGATAGACACTTGTCTATCCAAATAAGCACAACGGGTGTCTGGATTCATAGAGCTGCTCCTGTAGCTGACAATTGCTTGATTATGTGCCCTTCCAGTAGTGAATGTCACCTGCATGCCTCCAGGAAATCACTAAATCTGGGTGTGTATCTATCATTAATGAGTATGTATACACCACCTGCATTACCGTGCATACTGTCCTTTTGAGGTCTGAACATGTGGAAGGACGTGCAGTCTGGTATGACTGTGGTGCTGTCCACTCCCTTGAACCAGATATCATTGACTTCACACATGTCTGCATATTCCACGGTGGGGACACCTTCCACAGAGTGGGGTTCAGTGTTGCCATTGCCAGTGTGTAGCAGCATGACCATGATGTTATATGAAGATGGTGTTCTCATTGCAAAGTTATTCCTCCAGACAGTGAATGTAAGATGTCTTGTGGGGGTGTCAGCAGCCTTGGCCAGTACTCCAAATCTCAGGGGTGAAAGATGAAGACACCACTGATGAAGCACTGCTGCCTGTTGAGCAAGGCATCCCAGGCAGACATGTAGTAGATTCCATTACAATTACACCACACAATAAGGCAATTATTGACTTCCATCAATTTTCATGTGTATGGAGCCATCACCCTAGGTGAGGGTCAACTGCAACTGAAAGCTATGCTCATACCCGCAAGAGACACAGACTGCCTAAGCTTATTCATGTGTCTGCATACAGTCTGGTGACATATGTTCCTAGTCATACACACCTGCAGGAACTATGATGTCAACATTATGTTAACTGATATTCCTTGATTTGTGGCAATGTGTGGTATGGTGTATTGTGTCGAACCCACAGACAGCTAACTGTGATCTTTCCCATATGTAGCCTGTTGACACAGTCATGTGCCTCACAATGTGATCACCTATGAAAAAAGGTGTGATTTTGTGTTTTGCCTCAGGTGTTTGGTGAGAGGGTGGTGCATGCAATATTATGTGTACTCTACTCTGCAGAGCAGGATTTTCTGAGGTGTCTATTGTTCAGGAATGTGTCTGGTAAGGTGCTACACACATACAGGTGTGTATGATGTTGGTGTAGGTGGTATAGGATATGAGCTGTGCATGTTGGCAAAATTTCCATTGCCATGTGTAATTACTACTGTTGGAGACATGGAAGCAAGGTTTGAAATGCAGTGACATCTATCACATGTTGTGTTTGTGTGTTATAGGTGTAAAGGGGCAGTGACACTTTCCACTTCTCATCAGTAGGTCCTGCAAAGTTAGGTCATGCTGCCATGCCCTTGGGGTTGACAGCCTGACATACAGTGTTTTTAGGCTCTCCTTGTAGTGAAGATGTGGATGCCCATGTATGCATAGAGGATGTGTTCACCTTTGCTGACATTACATTGGCTTTGCAATCATATGATGCCTGCCAAGCAACCAGACAGCACTAGTTGTTGTGTGACATGTGGGAATACATACATGTGTTTTGGGTACATAACTGTATAGTATGACATGCCTAGAACATGTAGCAGGTGAACACACATTGGCCAAACATGGTCAGTCCACTGCAGTAGACCTCACAGCCATGTCATGCAGATATCCACTATTAATCTGTTGAAGGGCAGGATGCATGACTTGCAGTGAAATTGTCATCTATGGTAGATCACCACCGCTGTGCTGCTTATTTCAGCAAATCTTGACATCTAGGTCACTAGACATTGCACATTATATTGTGACACTGCAACAGTGCTCCTAATCACCATCTTGTCATTTCCCTAGTGACATGCCACAAACCCTGGAACAGCAGGCATAATACATGCAAAAGTCAACTGAGTGCCCAGGTTGCCAATCAAGGCATCTACCTGGAGAAGGGTATGTGAAGCCTACACAGCCTTTCATGATGTGGGACAACTTTGTGGATGAATAAACAAGCTGTGTCCTGCTTCTCATCATGAGCTTTGTAGAAATGTTATGCATGTGATGACAAACAATGTTTCAGAGCATGGTATCCTATGTGAGAGGGGTTTTGGTGAGACCAGCATTAGTGGTTGCAAGGCACAAACAATTCTGCGGACTCCCCTGCTTTCCACAGTCTTCACAAGGTAATTATGTCCTTCCAGTACTCCCCACTTGGGTAGTATCTAACTGCAAAATAACTGTGTAGAACCCCCACCTTACCGTCACAGGGTATACATATTACACTTCCCAAACATGTTTGTCTGTGCTCTGTACAGACATCTTGGATGACTCTCTTCTTGGAAGATGATGGAAGCAACTGCAATACTTGCACAAAGGACAGCTAGCATGCAGTGCCAAGCAATGTCCACAGATCTCTGAGTCGTATGATATGAAACACCATGAAAAGAGCTAGCATGGATACAGCAGTAACAATGTTGTATGCCTACTGACACTGGACCAAACACCATTTATTTTGCTCATGGCTAGATGAAGCCTACCTACCCTAACTGGTAGAATACATTGAGTGTTAAACTATGCCATGGATGAGGGGAATATGACGCACTCCACCTACCATGGCCTGACAAGGTGTGTGACAATATTAGGCCAGCAGAAAAACTGTGTAGGTTATTTCAGAGTGGTATGTCAGCTGGTGGATAGGCAAGTGTCTGATAGTCATAATCTGGGAAGAAAGCTTTGGGAGACCTATGTTTCAGTGATGCCAGTCATCAGTGGATTTCCCCAGACATCATTAATTGATTACCCTTTCTAGCCATTTCTTTCTCTGCAGTCATGGCTACTGTCAGTGACCTCTAACTGACTACATTAGCAGGTGATTGCATGTTAGGACCTGTTACTGAATCCCACACAGAACCATCAGTTATCTAGGATGGCCTGAGACACACATTCAGTTGTTGTCAGAGTCACTCACAAATAGTAAATGCCAATGACTGCACAATACTATCCTTTGGGAAGTCATCCACCCCTGGAAAATATAGTAGTGTCTGCACACCACACAAAGTTGAGATATTACTCATGGAGTTATGGACACAGAGCAATGTAGCCTTTGACTTTCACTGGTCGGTAAGATTTGGGGATCCATTCAATTTTGTACAACCTATACAGAAAGGTATGTCATGTAAATCCCAGTTTGTCATTCTTCTACTGAATTGGACACTCATCACACCTATCATTGAGTGTAATGGCACCATATCTCTCAACTGTACAGATTTTTGCAGAATGTCCAGCTTATTGCCTCATATTTTTGGTCCATTTCTCATATGACTGTGGTTTTCTAGCAAATCATTGGCAAATCACTCAGGGTTTATGTTAGAACATTATGATAGACATTTGAGTTTCAGACTTCATACCCTTCATAAAATCTGTGCTAATGCAAAGCCTGTTATTCTATCAACTTTCCAGGTTTGTATGAGCAATATTTAAATAGTGTCCCTATTTTTGGCCCTTTGTCCCCCATCATTTATGGTTTTGTACAGATTTCTTGCTCTAGGAGGTTGAGAGGTATAAATGGCACCTTTGCTATGTCTGGCATATCTTACAACTGTAGCAATCACACAGCTTACATGGTAAATCAATACACATTGTAGATAGTAAACCAAAAAGAAAGGAGGATGCTGCCTGCTGTGGTTTGGTTTATCCTCTTTTGTTTTTGGTTTACTTTTCTTCAGTTGTTGGTTGAACCAATTATCTGCACCACATTCTTTCTCTTTTACACATTGTAGATAACATGTCCTATGCAGTCCGTGTCAAGACTGTACATGTACAGTCTGTGTCCTACATGCTTTGGACAGGATGTGTATGGCTGCCATACAGGAAGTTGTCAGATCCCACTGTGTACCTTCCATATATCCAAGACAGGACTAACACAATGTCTTACCTGTTCTTTACACCTACACCATCACTGTGGTATACATAGTACATACTGGAGAGAAAGGTATGTAACACAGACACTACACCCTATATGTAACAGGCCTCCCATGCATGTGAAGCACACATCCGCTGTAACACACATCAGGTGAAAGTTACACAATGGGATGCAGAACAAGGCAATCATAACTGGTGTCTAACAAATGTCTGTACTGGACACACGAAACTTGTAGAAGGATCATCTCCATCACCACAGCTTGTAGATCTGTTAGCTCCAAAACCCTGGTGAGACTTATCAAGGGTATCAGATCTTGTCATAGATTAGGGCTACATGTGTAGGCTGAATGATGTCATTGTCCTTTTTAGCCTGTTATACACATATGAACCTATGGAGCCATGCACGTATAGTGCTGTACCTTGCTAAAGACATATTTCTTCTGTGCTGAAATTCCATCCTATGCTGTGACTTCTATGGGTTTATTGCCACTGTGTATCCATAGGTGTCCCATTCAGACTCCTGAAACTGAAACATAAACAAATCCGTGACACACCTTTCATTGTGTAAGTATACAGCCATTGCAACACCATACAACATAAGGTTTACAAAATTCTGCGGCTTACTCATTACAAATGTCAGCATACAGTATCTGTCAGTAACTAGTACAAATGGCATGGAAAAGCAGCACTGCATTACACAAGTACCTATTAATTTATATAGCCACCCGGTCCATCAGACACATAGCTTCATTTCCCTGAATCAATGAATAGGGTGACAGGGATGTGGCAAAGGTGTCATCAGTTGCACAGGGTATTGTGTGGGGGTGCAGGAGGCTTAGGCTGACCCAGTAGGTTGAAAGCATGTGTATGAGTCAGGAAGGGAAGCAGGCAAGATGGACCATGGAAATGTGCCATGTGTGTCTATAGGTGACCTGAATTTGACAGTGGTGTGTGAGTGTGTGCATGAACACAGTCAAGCTCAGTGCTAGCCCTACACATATGTATGTTGGATAGCTTTGAGCCATGCATGGTAGAGCTGACAGTTCACCATCTCTGCCCCTGAACATGGGAACTGGCTCTGCTAGGAGTGTCACTGGGACCTCCATGCCCAAGGTCATAAGTAGTGCTAGTACCTGATGGTGACTGCTGTCTGCTGCGACCATGTCCTCCATAGGAACATCTAGAACTACAAGCCCATGGCCTGCCATGTGTTGGTGTGGACAGCACACTTCTCTCTGGAGAGCTGGATGTACTGCCCCTACAGGAGCATGATCATGCACAGCCACAAGGACTCTCAGCAGATGGGGTTGCTGACCTTTGTCCAAGAGTCCGATGCTCAACTCCAACCAGACCTTCCAGCACAAACAATGTGCATTCCAAGACAGATATTTTGCGATCTGTCAAAGACCAGCTTCTTTCCACTGCATCAGTGAACCAGTCCAGGCTGTCACAAATGGGGTGGAGGCAGTCATGGATGTCAAACTGTGCTGCATCCATATCCCTGAGCATACATCTGGAGTTCCTTTCAGAACATGCCCGTACCTCCATGATGGCCCAGAACATATGCGGAGTGACCCATGATGTGACACCTGCAACAAGTAGTAGAAGGACAGCAGACCTCCTACGAGCACCCCTATCAATCCGCCTGTGTGTAACCTCACCAGCTCTCTGGCTATGGCCAGTGTCTCCACTCACTGGAGCCATAGTTGCCACACATTCCTGTTCAATGTCCCCACCCTCTGACTGTCCAATATCTGTGGCCTCCAGGGACTGGGTATGTGTAAGCATAGTGACTGTGTGCAGTGACAATGAGGGCAGTATAGGGATGTCAACCTCTGGGACAGATTCAGCCCCTGAAACCCCCACCTATGCCTCACTCTGACCACCATCATCATCAAAGTCAGAAGAGACACTGACATCAGGTTGTGTAGGGGACGAGACCAACCCCCCTTTTCACCTGTGATAAGAAAGGGGAAAGCAGTACATTAATACTTGCACTATTATGCTCTACATTACTATGTTGCAATATATGTAAGGCTCTATACACTGTTGTCACTAATACAGACCTGTTTAAAACCCAACCTCATATAGTAGGACATGAGAACATTATTTTCCCACAAACAGCTGTAGTTACTTTTAAATAAAAGCTCTTTACACTGCAGTCTCATCAGCAACAGTGAGGTACACTGTTGACATATGTAAAGACTCTGCACAGTTGACACATATGACAATCTGTAATGCCCCGAAAATACTGTCACATCTATCAGTGTGGTCACATCTACAAGGCATAGGTATGACTCTAACGTCTATACAGTCAGAAAATATCTGTGCAGTTGGCAATCATGCCGACAGTACAGCATTTCAGGCAGCAGGCCTGGGATGACACTTTAGGGAATACATTGCTGTAAATCTACATCTGTAACAAAACAGTGTTGTGCTTACCAGAAGCAGGACCACGACTTTGTCCAATACCTGACGGACCTGTGAAAAGCTGAGCGGGAGGTAATATAAGTACCATGCATATTGCTCTAGAACAAGGTAATAGGGCCATATATCTCACATTTACAGTTGCTACTGTGTTAATTGTTATGTTGGTCAAAATCTGAGGATGAGATTATAACTACAGTTAAACCCTCCCCCCAAAGAACAAAGATCTGACACCCACATAAAAGTATGTACACCCTGACGCACTGAATGCTACAATATTCCAGTGCTGATCAAACTAAGCTTACCTGCATGTTCCTCTGCCATGGCCACCTGGGCACCCACAGCCATGATGTATGGTGTGGTGGATGCCTGGGAGCTGTTGTGCATGCCTAGACTCACCAGGAATTCCTCAGTGGCTGAGAGTCATTGTTCTGCTGCAGGCCCTCCACTGGTGACACCATGATCCTTAGCTACATCTGCTGCTCTTCTGCTTGCAGCATTAATCATGTCTGTTGCATGGTGTTAAACCTGCTCATATGTCCTGCTGTGATGACCTATGGCATTCACATCACAGACAAGGTCAGCCTACAGTCCTGCCCACTGTTCCCTCATTTGCCTCCCCTTGGACAGTAGGAGTTCATGGTGATGACGTAGGCCTTCCAGTATTATATCATCATTGTCTGAATCCATGAAAGGGCACAGCATCTGGGATACATGTTTCCTGAAAGTCAACAAAATGAGAACACATGTCAGGATCACATATGTGAAAGAAGACAATGTACAGATACAACAAGAACATAATGGCTGACGGTATCCACTGCTTGATCACACATGTCATATTCCACAGTGTGCAAACATACTAAGTGTGTGGCTACAACTAAGATACTAGTGATAGTCAGCTATTCCCATATGTACCATAACAGATACTGCTGTAGGATCATAGGTTCATAGGTTGGTACTAGGCTATTGGCCCTAGGGCCTATACAAGCCTAGCTATAACAATTCCCTGGATATTTCTTCCCACAATATTTACTTCCCTGGACCCCTGTCTAGCAGGGTGACTGACATGATCCCCAGGGTGAATTTGCTATCTCCCATCCAATTGTCAAGGTTCCTTTTGAAATGGGCCAAGGAGGCACTCTGCTTGACATGTATGGGCAGTCTATTCCAGAGTATGGGGAGTCTCTGGGTCAGGAACCTATCCCTCCAGCATGTTTTGTTCATTGTGATGACAAGGTTTAGATCCCTGGAGCATGTGGCTCTGAGGGATTGGGATTTCTTTAAGTGGAGCATGTCCAACAGCTCAGGTTTTGACATGGCCTTGTATGTTAGGCAGGGATCACCTCTGAGTAGACGATATGCCACAGAGTATAGCTGTAGTTTTTTTAGATGGTCAGCATGGGGCATCTACTTTAGGCCTGTGATTCTTATAGTGAGGTATTTCTGCGGCCTTTCCAGCTGTTGCATATGTCTTGTGCAGTACATACCAAACAGGGCATTGTACTCTATAATGGGTCTAATGAGGGATGAGTACAGTGAGCCAATGACCTCCTTTTTTCTGGATGAAAAGCCCTTAATGATGAGGTGTGCCACATAGAAGGATTTTCTGACTGTTGTGGTGATGTGGATATAGAAGGTGAGACCACTGTCCACCTGTGTCCCTAAGTTTCTCATAATACTTTCAGTGTTTAGTGTACTGCCACCTATGTGGTAATTCATGGGTACATGTTTTTTTCCCAAAGGGGATAACTATGCATTTCTTGGCGTTAAGCTTGAGCCCATGGCTCTGGCACCAAGTATCTGTTTCTGTAAGGCCCTTTTGTAGAATATCTACATCATTTGGGGATTCAGTAATGGCTCCCATTTTGCAATCATCTGCGAACTTTGTTAGCCAGAGTCCCTTAGTGTTGGCCTATACTTCAGAGAAGTAGATGCCAAACAAGAGCGGTCCCAGGACTGAACCCTGAGGTACTTCACTTGTCACCTGTCTGGAGCTGGATTTGGAGTCAGCTACTTTTACATTCTGGGTTCTGTCAGTAAGCCAGTTGCCAACCCATCAGATGATGTAGGGATTTATGCCCAGCTTAGTAAGTTTATCTATGATTCCAGAGTGTGGGATGGTGCTGAAGGCCTTGGCAAGGTCCAGATAGGCTGTGTGGACCACCTTGCCCTCGTCCACATCTCTGGAGACTGATTCAAAGAAGTCAATCAGGTTCAGGAGACAACATCGGCCCTTCACGGACCCAAACTGGGTGGGGTCCAGTGTTTGAAGGTTCCCAATGTCTTTGTTTATAAGTTCCATGATAATGTGTTCCATGCCTTGCAGATCAGGCTTGTCAGACTAATGGGATGGTAGTTCCCAGGATCCAAGATGGATCCCTCCTTGTGGAGTGGGATAACTGTAGCTGTGCGCCACTCAGTGGGCATGAAGCCTGAGGTGAGGCTATGATTAAACATGACACTTAGGTGAGGTGTCAGTTAATTTTGTAGTTCATGTAGTACACAGCCTGGGATATCATCTGGTCCCATGGATGCTGTATTCTTACCTTTGGAGAATGCGGTTTCTACCTGTGTGGCCATGATTACCAGAATTTGGCAATCATTTGATGTTGAGATGCGCCCTTTAGGGGGTGAAGTTGGCACTAAATCAATCTGCCAGGATATTGGCAATATCCTTGGGATCAGTATATTTAATGCCGTTCTGTTGCAACTCAGAGCAGATCTGAGCATTGCCAATTAGATTCTTGACATAACTATAGAATGCCTTCTGGTTGTCTTTGGAATCTTTGGCAATTTTATTTTCATAACTAGCTTTGGGGGATTTTATGAGGGATCTCAGCTTCTTATAGAGGCTGGTAAGGGAATTTTTTGCATCATAGGATTTTCCTCTTTTCTGCAACAGTTTCTTCCTTCTGTTGTATAGTTTGTTTATGGCAGGGGACCACCAGATTGGCTTCCTTTTTTTGGAGGAGAGTGTCTTGGTTCTATTTGGCATGGCACAATTCATGCACAATGGATGTGCTCATACAGTGCCTTAGTGCCTGATTCAGCAGTCGAATTTTCAGATCCCATCTGCATGGGTGTCATGAAGTTTGTCACTTCTGACTTGAGTAGCATGAAGTTGACTTTGAAGAAGTTTTTTTATGGAGGCTTCCTTAATGGGGGGTGGGATGTGGATGTCGAGTGATTTGCTTATGGTCAGATCTGACCAACGAGGGGGTGACCACTGGTGTGGAGCATCTATCTCCCATGTTGGTAATGACGAGGTCTAGGATATTGGAGCCCCTGGTGGGACAATGGATTAGTTGATCCAGGGTGTTGGAATTTATGAATTCCAAGAACCGTTGGGAAAAGGTGTTGGTACCTGAGTAGTTTTCCCAGTTAATGGTAGGTAGTTGAAATCACCAAGTATTAGGGTATTTGGTTGTATCTTAATATTTTTCAGTATGTTTAGAAAGGTGTAGTGAGAATCTTGGGGCATAGTGGTGGATCTGTAGCAAGCTACAATTTGGATTGCAGTCTTACATTATACTGGAGAATTTCAGATGCATTGTGTTGGGCAACTAGCCTGGAGGTGCGAATATCCTTGGTGAATATGGACACTCCTCCACCTTTAGTTTTCAGTCCTGGTTTGATGGTCAGAAAGTGTGGCAAGAGTTGTAGCTTGGTATTGCAGGGGTGCTCTCTGGAGCCTTGAACCAGGTCTCAGTTACTGCACAGATATCAATGTCCTTCATTTTGAGGAGTGCCTCAAGAGAGTGCATTTGAGGTTTAGACTTCTAGCATTGAGTAACATTACCTTCAGATTTTGTATACTTGTATCTGTTACGGTGGTGGGTTTGTCCTTTGAACCTTGCCTAAAAAAGGCACCTTAAGGTTGGCAAGAGCTTTAGCCAGTAACCTGAATCCCAGGGGTGACAGGTGCAGGCCATCTCTGGCAAAGCATCGTGGTTTGTCGATCATGTCTTCCCAGGCAGACAAATACTGGATCCCCTTTGAAGGATACCAGAAGCTTAGCCAATTGTTGAAGTCAATCATTTTGACATTATACTGTGATATCATTCTGGGCGAAGGCAGGATGCTACTCAGGGCTAGTGTCATACCTGCCTGGGCCACATGATCTGAGAGCTCTTCCATGTCTCTTTTCATGTAGTCCAGGGAGGTATGTCTCAAGTCATTCACTCCATCATGGACAATAACACCCAACACCAGAGTCCATTGTAGTGTTTCCCATAGGGGAAACCCCCCTGATAATATGTTAAAAGAACAGTGCCAAACAAATAGCAGTGTGCTGTTACAACCACCATAAAGGGACAGTCCACAAGACCAGTGTACCACTTTGACAAAAAAATTCCACTCTTGACATACTGTACGTCCTCTATAGGTGTAAAAAATCTGGAGATCAATGACATGTCATTATCACAGTTCTAAGAAAGGCTTAATGATGTAATCCCCATTCCCCCTGAGTATATTCACGCATATGTATCTTGTTGTAAACAAAAAGGTTACATACCTGATAGATTACAATATTCCTCAGTTCATATGTGCGGATATATATATAATGTTTGTGGCAGCGCATTTACTGTGTGAAGAAAGTCTCATACAGACTGGTTCCCCATAGCCAGATGTTTGCCTTTTTAACATGCTTCTCATTACCTAGTGATTGCCTCTTAACCAATCTGTGGTTCTGAAATGCTAATTGCAGGCAACACAATCAATTTGCAGTATCATCAGCCAATGACATGTAACCACTGAACAAGATATAAAGCCTTCATGTACATTAGAATTCCTTTCTGATATGTTGTGCTGGACATTACTGGGTCAAGAGACTATGTCATCACAGAGAGTAGGTTTGTAACAGCTACTTTTACATGCAGATGTGTGTGCTACAGGCTGCAGCTACTGCTGTAGGCAATAGGCACAGGCAGAGAGTGTGAACACTTTGTAGAACAACAAACTGTAAGAGTAACTGTGGCAGCTGTGACAGCCTTGTTGTAGAGGCAGAGTCAGAGTGAGAGTACCCCTTCCACTCAAATTAAGGCATGTGTATGTTAGGCAATGGTATCACTAACAGAATATTAGGCACAACATAGGGGGCAAATATAACATTAAGTCAACCATTTGGGCAACTGTCAGGCCATGTGTTACAGTGTGGTACTCATCTGGAAAGTGTATGTTGGCAGTCCTTGTTACTATCAGTGGCTTCATAGGTTAGTTGTGTAGCTGTGCTAATCTGTATTGTGATTATGAAAGGATTGTGAGTGGCACTCTGATATTAGTGGGCCTCATTTACATTACCTAAGTTAAAATCCTCAGTGAATGCATATTAATGCATGACCTGATACTTTATGAACTTATAGTGTTGCTATAAGGGTATGTGAAGTATGTTCCTATCTGCATGCCTGTGATTTCCATCAGTGAAAAGCAGAAATTTAATTTTGAATGCATTATGTAGATAAAGAGTGCATGACTCAGTCATTAATTGCTGGCTTCACAGTAATGTAATTTAAATGCCACACCCCACTGGATTTGAACCCAGGACTGTGTGTGGCAAAACTTACTGTTTATACAGCATTTAACAGACTGAAAACCAATACGAAAGATGTGTACAAGTCTGAAGTAGACCAAAACCAAAAAACAGGACTTGCACGAGTGCCCAAATGAAGGTCAAAAACCAAAACTCCTTAGATAAGCACAAGCACTTTAATTCCTTAACGCTGCAACACAAAAGAATACGTTTTCGACATAGAATCCAAGTCTTCATCAGAGATGAACAAATCACAGTAGACCTTACATCAATTTATACCATTCAACCTTCACACTCACAGAACATTTTCCAACAGCATACCAGCATGGTCCACGCCCTTACAATCAATTTAACAGACTGAGCTACTGAGTCACTGTTACAGTAGGTGTATTTGTCAAGATATAAGTGCACACATACAAGCTGTGACGTACATTATTTACATCCATGATTATGTGACTGGCTTTATATGGATGTATTTCTCCACCAGTGTCCCAGTTGAACATGTATGTTGCCATTAATGTTTTGGCAGGTGTTTTTCTAAATGTTGCTGGTAGTAGTGCACATTTACCTGCTATTAGAGACCTCACTTACATTCATTATGCTGTGTCTGGCTTTCTACTGGTGTACTCTTGCATCAGACTCCAAGTTACACTCCCATTTTTTCCATTACTCTTTAAGCACGCTTGCGTTACACTGCTCAATCCACAGCTCTGTGTAAACTCGCTTAATGACTGTAACTTGCAGTTACTATATTTTGCTTAAACCACCTGTTTTACTGTGTGGCATAACAAGTTAATACAGTGGTCTTCAGGTGGGATGGTCTTGGGTTCGATCTAGAGGGCAGGTGTTTATTTTGTACATGTATATTATCATTTAAAACACATATATCAATATAGGTCCATTTAGCTGATCTTGACAACACTGCACGATGCAGCACATTATGCAGTGTCAAGCAAAAAATCTTTGAAGAAAAGAAAAATCGGGGGATAGGAAAGTGGTGAAATGGGGCACAAGCAGGGGGAAAAACATAGTGAAATGCAGGTAGGTAAGTGCAAGAAGGGTATAGGAAAGCACCATACCTATCTTGTACAGCAACAACTGTGCATTTTGACAGAATATGCAGATGAATTTCAACTGTCACCAGAGGGGCAACATAACTGCATTGTCAAAACAATTGAACCAAATTTTGTGTGTCCAGTGGACGTGTGCAAAATGGAAAGCTATGTATTGGATGATTTTTTTTTGGGACAGGTGCCCATTGTTTTGAGGTGAGAGTGGAATGTTGGGGAAGGGACATAGGTAGGTGTGGGGGAGGTAAGTTGGGTAGGTGAGGAAGCTTTTGCAGACAGACAAGACAGCAGACAGGGATGATGTGTGACACAAGAGGGGGTGAGCACATTGGATGGGGAGGGTGTTTTGGAATCACAGTCTCGTGTGCCTCCACAAGGTAGCAGTGTAACTCAAGTACCCACCCATGGGATTGTTGGCACTGCTCTGTAACTGCCCCAGGAGTGGCAGTGGTGGAGGCTGGGGTCTGGGGTGAGCCTGCCCCACTAGGGAGGCCAGCATGCTCTCTATCTGGTGGAGGTGGCATCCAAACCCACTGTACACAATCCTGCACACCAAGCCTGGCAGTTCATCATGGGTGACTCCTCCTCCACCATCACTCCCAGAGGGGGAGATGAGACCTGTCCTGAGGGGCAGAACTACCCAATGTTGCAGGTAGTGCAGAGATAGCAGAAATACCACCACTAGGCTGGGTCCCAGATGTGCTGGGCCCCGGTGCCATGGCCAGAGGAGGCAAGGTAGGTGGATCACTGGGAACAAGCCTACCTTGATGCTCAGTAGTAAATTAGTTATAACAGTAAGTTAAGGTTTGTAATAACCAAACCTATGTTAGTATTAACATAATAGAACATAATATTGATTAATCCAAATACATATTAAGGTATATTATGTGGAATACAACATTAAATAACATAACAGTAAGTATGTTAACAGCAAGCCAGTATGAAATGACACATAAGGCCATCAAAACAGTTAAACAGATTATATTAATATTAAATCTTAATAATAAATAACAATAATAAATTAAGGAAGATAACTGGTGGGGAGAGAGAAAAAACATTCCATTAGTGACATCACAGATGATATTCCTACAAAGACATATAATACATAATTCTACAGGTGTGCAGTGTCAGTTGTGAGTACAATGACTACAGTTCTTCTATACATGATGTAGCATGTACATAGCTCTCAAGCTGTTAGCATGGGACAGTATGGGCCAAGCACTGAGAAATGTAATTACACAACTATACTGAACTGTTTCACATAATGTACATGTGCATAACTACCAAGGTGTTCTGTAAATGGATTTGAAAATACATTGCAGTCCAGGTAATCATTTATCTGCTAATCATGGACCAGACAGATTGGGCAGTTGTATGTACATTATGACAAATCGTGACAGTTGTGAGGTATGTTTGTGTACATTAAGTAGACTAGATAGCCATCATGTCTTAGTTGACAAGTATGGGAGTAGAACCCAAAAGCTGTAACTGTAGGGGACATCAACAAATAATGTAACAATTGACTGCCGCATCTTAGAACAGACATGCAATGAATGCAGCCCTGTTTAGACACATTTAGTTATGACACCACAATCCTGCTTTTCACTTTTTTGGTATTGCTGCTAAGTATCTGTGAAGTATACACATGATATCTGCCCATAAAGTGGACTACCTCACCCATATACTTTATTCCTGGGGTGAGAGGAAAAGAGAGCATTATGTGACTGAAAGTGGCCTGGTGACAGCCTTGTACCATACTGTGGGTTGTGCAATACATTTAACAGACAATTACATTTGCATTCTAAAGTTGTTATAGTTTTACAGTTGATTTCAGTGACATTAGAACAGACATGCAATGAATATAGTCCTACGGCAAGGATTTATTCATATTTAATTATGACACCATAACCCTGCTTTATACTTTATCGGTATTGCTGCTAAGTATCTGTGAACTATAAACATGATATCTACCCTTAAAATGGGCTATCTCACCCTTATACTTTGTTCCTGTAGTAGGAGGAAAAGAGACCGTTATACAACAGAAAGTGGCCTGGAGACAGCCTTGAACCACACTGTGAGTTGTGTAATACATTTATTAGACAATTACTTTTGCATTTTACAGTTATTGCAGGTTTACAGTTGACTGCAGTGACATTACAATAGACATGTGATGCATACAGCTGTACTGCAATTATATTATGACACCACAATCCTGCTTTACACTTTATTGCTTACTGTTATTGGTACTGGTTACTGTTTATTGCACTACAGTTTTTATTGTTTATTGCACTACAGTTATCATAAAATATCCATACTTACCACACTCACAGCACATCCTGGCCAGGCACCTGGCATGAGACTGCATGATGTGAGCCCTCTCAGCTGCAGCTGTTGTAAGAGAAGCACGCCATTATGCATACCAGTTTTACACAGATTCAGCTTGTATTTTAGTAAAGTAGTGGCAGAAATACTTATATATGTGTGGGGCATGCCCATCTCTGGCCTCCTGGACCCAGGTGTCCAAAGTTTCCCTCTTCTGTTGCTTCAAGTCATCACAGTGGTGATGACACTACTCACCAGTGTGGGGGCTATCAGTAGCACTGATAAGATCCCTGGCCAATGGATCCCAGGCCTCAGCCTTACAGTTTGAGCCCTGGTAATCACCCTGCAACAGCCTAGGTTCTATTCTGTACTAGGAGCCCAACAAACACTCTGGACTCCTGCACACCCCACCTCTGTGCTTAAAAGCGCACACCCTCTCCAACACTGCCTGGCATACCAACAGTTGGTAAGAGTCCAACAAATGTTGCAGAATTCCCACCTATTGGCCTTAATGTAGGTTGTTTTCCCACCCTTACACATCATACTGCAACATTAAAAAATGCACCGCATTGCCTAGCATCACGCAAACCTGCTTAGTGGAGCTGAGCATCATGGATACTCGCACAACCGTGGTTTTAGCGAATCTTCGCAACACACAAAGAGCAGCAAACATTAACCATGTTTAAGCAGTGCTTAGCATCATGCAGCTCTTCCAAATGTAACAAATTTGTTTTTAAATTAAGCAAAACATTCACTTGCATTACAAAAAAGGTATGCCTGCAAGGAACTCGAACACAGAACCTATTAAGCTTTAGGTCATGACTCTACACATTTAGCTACTTTGATATTATGTGAAGTAGTATATCTGCAATGTGCAAGCGGGCTTAAACATAACCAGAAATAAATAACTGATAACATCCAGTTTCTATTTTTAGATGTCTAGCAGGTATCAGCTGTATACATGTAAGCACAACTCAGCACTGCTGTGCTCTATGCCTTGCCATGCAAAACGGGCATTAAAAAATAATCAAAACAGTAAATATTCAGTCACACACATTTCAACACTATCAGGGTACATTACAAGGATTCTTCCCCTGTACATAGCATCTGTTCAGGAATTCCCTGGACAATCCACAGCCACGGGATAGCTACTGCACAACTGCCTACATGGATTCACTATCCCTGTTACTATGCTCTCCCTCAGCAGTGGTCCATGATTAATATTCATGGTGTGCTGCCAAGGGGAAACCATGAATGTGTACACAGGTACATTCCTTGTAGGTTCTACACAGAGCCTACACAGATTTTATTGACTCCTGGAGTAACATTTGGTGGAAGAAGATGTGAGTTATGCTTGTGTCATCTGCTCATGCAGAATGGTGTACACTTAGTGTAGGTGTTAATGAATCCCAGGGATATTCTTTCATCTATTTTGTTTATAAGGCATGTTTCCCTTTACTGGCATCTTCCTAATTTGCACCCTTGATAAGAAATCTTGACATTCAATATTCTTCTTATACCTTTTATTTCTATGCTTTACAGCGTTTATTTTTTCTTCCATTAAATGTTCCCACAGATTCACACAAAAATTTTGCATCATTATGTTTTTATACCATATTCTCCTGTTTTCTTTTATTCCTTCTATCTTTAATTTCCACAATTTTATTTTTTTGATACATTCTTATATCTTCATTTCTCCATTATCTCTCCCTTGTATTCATTTTTATTATAGCCCATTCTTTTTCATATTTTTCCATAAATATACTAATCACCAGTTTATTTTTTCCATTTATCCATTCCAAGACCTTATATAAATCTAATGATGCTCCATATACTATTGTATTCAATGGGCCTAAACTTCCTTCCTCCTTTTCCATATATAATACCCAGATAAACTGAAATGTAATTTAAAAAAACTGTTTCTCCAATTTTCTTAGTATCATATATACACTGGCTATATTTGAAAAATTCCCCATCAATATATATACCTATTCAAATACTAAGTCCTTTTAGATCTGAACAAAATGCCACATAGACCGAAATCCAAATAAATCCAAGATTTATTAACACACAGTAACACACGGTAAGTGCTTTCTTTTGGTAGATATCACCAAACTTCTTCAAAGTAACAAAGCAAGTACATTCAAATATATACTCAATCACACCCTACCTACACAATCAATTAGCACCAATTAATTAAAAGCTAACAAATTAATGCATTAATAAACATTTAAAAGCACATATCCCCACAACTCAAGTAAAACATACAATACATAAATACCTAAATCCATACTATACTAAATACATATATATATATATATATATATATATATATATATATATATGGGTCTACTTCTAAACACCGACACAACGATTCCCCGACACAAAACCCACCGACGCCAAATAACCGACAACACACAAACCCGACACAAACCCGACAACGCAAAACACCGAACACCAAAACACCGACACACGGAACGTAAACAACACGCGACACTACATAGCATACACACTAGCCCTGACCCAAACCCTAACCCTAAGGTCCGACACTATCACACACTTCACCTACCTGCACCCTAACCCTAACTCACTTAACCCACCCCTAGCCCAAGCTCCGACACTAACGCACACATCACCTACCTGCACCCTAACCCTAACTCACTTACCCACCCCTAGCCCAAGCTCCGACACTAACGCACACTTCACCTACCTGCACCCTAACTCACTTACCCACCCCTAGCCCAAGCTCCGACACTAACGCACACTTCACCTACCTGCACCCTAACCCTAACTCACTTACCCACCCCTAGCCCAAGCTCCGACACTAACGCACACTTCACCTACCTGCACTCTAACCTTAACTCACTTACCTGACCACTCCTACCTCCGTCACTGTGGCACACTTACCGGGTCATGATCACACATTACCCTTGTCGGTCTTTCCACTGTCGGCGAATCACCCTGTCGGTATACGTACCTGTCGGTCATCTGGTGTCGGTGATTTCCGCGTCGGGGAATCGGCGTTTCGGTCTTTAGAAGGGGACCCATGTATATATATATATATATATATATATATATATATATACTGATGCTGATGCCGAAATAAATACTTCATCTATCAAAACCTTTCATTTCAGTTGACTGGAAATAGATACAAGATCATTTAACCCTGGTGGCAGGTACGCATTTAAAAATACCTGCCACCAGGGTTCTTTCTCCTCAAGGAGAAGAATTTGGTTTGGAACAGGGTATTATAAATGTTTATACCCAATTAATGGATATGGTGTTGAGCAATCTTCTTCTTTAGGCTTTTCCCAGTTAGGGGTCACCACAGCGGATCACTTAATCTCATGATTGGCAGTAGAGTTTTACGGTGTCAAGTTGCCAGCCCAGTGCCCAACCTTCCATGGAAGGCACACACACACACACACACACACACACTCACGCCTAGGGCCAATTTAGAGTGATCAATCCACATACAGCATGTCTTTGGGAGGAAACCGGAGCACCCAGAGGAAACCCACGCAACCACAGGGAGGACATGCAGACTCTGTACAGAAGGCACCCCAGCTGAGAATCAAACCAGAGAACCTCTTGCTGTGAGGCGACAAGGCTAACCGCTGCACCACCATGGCCACCATCAAAGTCAAATTTAAACTGCAATACTAATTTTGGATTCACAATCTTTGTCTTTTTCTAAGAATTCCAGATTAAATGGAAAAAGGGGGCATCATAAAGGCATCACTGGGGCAATTCATGAACAACTGCTTATTTGGTTTGATCCTCTAGAAAAGAGCTGAAAAGAAGCTGCTACTCTAAGTTGCATTGATGCTTTGCCCAGCAATGGAAGCACATCTGTGGTGTTGAGTAATAATTTTATTTATTATGAAGGACATTATTTTAAACAATTGCTTGGTGTTGCTATGGGCTCAGCATGTGGTCCTTTATTTGCAAACGTGATGGGATGTTGGGAGAGAAGTTATTTGTTTACCTCCCCACTTTTTTCTTATGTTTCTTTATATTACCATTATTTGGATGACTTGGTTATAGCTTGGAAGGGCCCATCTGAAAGTATTGTGCAGTTTATGGATTATATTAATAATAATACTAATTTTCTTAAGTTTACATATACTACTAATTTGGAGAAAATTCCTTATTTTGATGTTATGTTACATAAATTGGATGATGGAAGTTAAACGCTACAATATTTAGGAAGCCTACTTTTTCTAATAGTATTTTACATTTTACAAGCAGTCATCCATATCACATTAAATGAGGTATAGTTAAGGGTCTCAATGTATAAAGATTTTTTACAGGAGTGTGATTTTATGTCAAATGTTTTTGGATCAGGGATACCCCTATAGTTTGATTTTTAATATTAAGCAAGAAGTGATAAATAAATGTTTAAAAGGCTTTTATAGGCCAATTTTAACTAATTATAGGGGGATTCTGCTAGTCATCTTAGTTTAAGTGTTGTACCTCTAAATGTTAATTCATTAGGAGACAATAATATTTTTGTGCTCCATAGGAACTTTTGGGATGATAATGATTCTTGTCCTAGAGTTTTGTGTATGTGTCTAT
Organism: Protopterus annectens; assembly: GCF_019279795.1. Classification (NCBI taxonomy): domain Eukaryota; kingdom Metazoa; phylum Chordata; order Ceratodontiformes; family Protopteridae; genus Protopterus; species Protopterus annectens. The sequence continues at coordinate 1,981,684,296 of NC_056729.1, read as the reverse complement.
TCATTTCTACCTTTTCCAATGATAGTCAGATGGTACAGGATATTATCAATAAGAATTGGCATATCCTTGTAAGTGAACAAACCATGGCTAAGTGAGCACCCCAAATTTGTGTTTAGGAAGGGCAGGAATATTAAAGGACTTTTGAAGCATGTACCTAATTTGGGTGTTGATGGTAGGATGGCACCTTATGGTATGTGCCATCAATGCAAGTATATTTTATCAACTTCTAGCCTTGTTTTAAATGGTAAGAAGATTTGTATTAAGGGAAAATTTAGTTGTTATACCCATGCAGTGGTATACGCTGCTGTGGATTTACAACTCTGCAAGTGAATATAATGTGCTTCCTCTCTCCCTGATTCTTGTCTCCCCCTCCACCCCCTACACACATGCTCCCAGTCACCAGGCTAGCCCCCGCTGACCCCACCAACAACCCCCCCAGTCTCACTTTTGACGCAGCCATTCAAGGGGTGGTACCATCCGAATCAGCCCACAGGTGGTACCATCCGCACTGACCCAGTCTTCTGGGACTCTCTATCATTCATATTCTTCTATCCATCAAACCCCGGCTCCACACTCCATGTCATGGGCGGCCCCCAAACAGCCCCCCCCTCAAGTTCACACCACATTCCTCCCACTCCCCCCCCAGGTGGCATACCCACACATTTCTCTACACATACACACACACTGATACCCAAGCATAGTAAGACTCTCTACTTGACTCCTCCACCTTCGTCCATGCCCTTCTTTACTTACCTTTGGAGGCAGGGACTCATAAGTTACGCAAAGTAACTATACATCATTTCTGGGTTGTCCCGTCAGGGACGAACCAATCTGGGTGTTAATATTAGAATTAACACAGCATGGTTCTCATCCTTCTCGGTTCCCCCATATTTTATTATTTATTTATTTATTTGTTTATTTTTGCTTTTTTGCTTTTGCACACGATCCCTTTTTGCACACGATCCCTATTAGTATGCACACGGCACCACAAGGCTATTACTGTCTGACCAATTTACCTTATGTAACTGCGATTGTAATGTTAATGAAAATGAACACAGCACCCTGCCTGTTCACACTTTACTATTGGAAAGGAACTGTTGTTAATTTAAATGGCCTGCTAGAACTAATGTATTTAAAGGAAATGAAAATGGTTGCTCATAGTTATGAGACATATCTTTCTGAAGAAGTCCTGATAATAAATAAGATGAAAGCGTTAAAGTACTACAAGAGTTGTTGGTGTGATTTACTATTTTTTGATATTGTCACGAAGTTCATTTCTTAGTTAACATTTCTTCTCTTTGTTCATTTTTTGAGTGCGATTAATTTTATATATATATATATATATATATATATATATATATATATATATATATATACACACATACACATATACACCATCTTTTTTCTATAAAGAAAGCACTTCACCTGAACCAGAAAGAAAATACTGTTGAAAGGGAAATTCATGCTGAAAGACACAGCAGATATAGCCCTATTATAAAATATGGGTTATTTAAGGGCAAGCAGCACAATAAAGCTAGCAGGGATGATTTTAATACATGCAACAATATGGTGTTACACTGCATCCTACATGCAAAAGGAATTGAAAATATTATTATTAAAAATTGGTCATTGTTTGATTGTGAAAAGAGTATTAGGTCAATAGTGGCACTGAGACCAACTTTTCCTTATAAGAGGAAATACAATATTAAAGATCTTTTAGAGAGGCCACTATGTAAGGAGTTAGGTACCTGGCCAGTCACCCACAAGTGTGGTAGATGTAATCAATGCAGATATATAGAAAAGCAACTATACTGGCTGACTTTACAAGATTATGAGGTTTGTCTCAGGTGGCAAGTACAATTGTTGGTCTGAAAGGGTTGTTTATATAGCCTTTGTACCTCCTTCCAAGCATTTTACTTTGGAAAGACAATTGATGGGCTTATTGCAGAATTTAACAACATGTATACAGCACTCAAAGGCTGGGCAATAAAAGTGCTCTGGCCCGACAATGGCATGTGAAGGATTTGATAAGTTTAGTTTTTTATTCTTGAGCAGGTTTCTGCCAGTCCATATTCTGGCAATTGGAAAAATGTTTTATTACATTGAGAGATGCTGTGGCAGCTAAGATTAGATGCTGCCACTCCACCTGGTATTAACACAATTATTTCCATCACTAGTGAGTTAAAGAAGAGGCATTGTATGGTGTGGTTTTTATTATTGTTAACAATATTTTGGTGGACTTCTGTAATACTTGCATATAGTGTGCATTTTATTTTTGTTTATATTTTTATTATTTTACTATTAAGTGGCATGGTGCTGAAATGAGGCTATTTTCAATGAGCCCCTGGTGATTGGTTTACTGAGGAGGTGTGTTTTATGGCCTGGGTAATTTAACTCAGTCATTTATTTAAACAATGGTTCTGATGATATCTTTAAATAGATAAAACTAAAGCTCTTAACCATTTTAGTTTGTTTGGTTTATTAAAGAGTTTTTAATCCTTAACCCATCACCTTCCTGGTGTTTTTTGGTTTTCAGTATTTTTTTACTTGTACACAAGGTCTGGGTATCTTCGTTCTGTTATTTTATTACACCTTGCAATTTTATCAGCCCCTTCCACCTGTTTGTCATATGCAGACTGTATTCTGCATAAGAATATTTCAGTCTAAAAATGATTGTATGATTATATAAATATACTTGCTATACTGTCCTTTAAAATTTAGTTTGATGTTTATGTTTTATTTTTAATTATTCTTTGATAACCAGGCTAGTCCCTCTTGGCTAGTGGCCTCTTTCCAGGGGTGACCAGGATATCAAGGAACTTCCCTACTCTTTTCAATAGGTGCCATGGGTTATTCTGCATCATCATAAGCTATCGCCAACTCAGGTAGTAGGGACTTTGACTTAACATCTTATCCTAAGGGTGACACGCTCAGGAATGCATCACCCCCACGAATGCCACTCTGTATTGTAATCAGTTCAATCACTTGGAGTGGTAATAGACCCCACAACCTTTTGGTCTTCCAGCACCAAAGAGGAGTATGCTACCTGTTGTGTCACTAATACTACAAATTCTCACTGTCAAGGAGGGAGCTCAGTAAGAGCTGTGTATTAGAACCTATAAAATACTACATACCTAATAAAGGTGATTCACATGTGCCAACAAACTGATGCAGATGTAGGATGTCAGTTTGTGCTGTAAAGAACCCACGTCTTATGACCCCAGAAAGTCTGAACATTATATGAGAAAGAAATTGTCATATTTTTGTGAACTGGTAGTCTTTCCTAGAGAAAGTTGTTTCTGCAGTAGCAATATACCACCTAGATGAGGAGGACTGCTCACTGAACCTGCCAGTCATATCCACCATGCATAATGCTATTACATCCTGTGTTTGCACAAAGATTACAGCAACAGGAATGTTTAAATGTTTGTGTGCAAACCATTGTACTAATTCTATACTTGCTGCAAATATGTCTCAGTGTCACTAGTTATATTCTGGAGGTTCAGAGGCTAAGGAGAAACCTTTAATCCATAGATCCATCCATAGATGTCCTGGTGGAGCAGACTGGGGCTTAATAATTGAGCTTGCTCTCTTCCAGGTAGCGTGACTGACATGGGACAGGCGAAGGCTGCTTACTTCTGAATGCACATAGGTATTTATAAAATGAGTCATGTAGAAAGTTATTGCAAGTAAGTAGATCTCTTGCTGGCCTACTACATCCAACTAGTTTTAGATGGACTGTTTCAAATCCTATGAGCACACCTGGCAAGAACTTATTGATCTCTACTAACTGATAATCATTTGCGGTGTAAAGTATAAATACAAACACTGGTATCAAAAGAGTGATGGATACTGCATATAAATGACAAATAACTCTACCAACAGTCAAATGATCAAAGACAAAACCCAGTCACAAGATGAGAAACCCAATCAGTAAGCTAAACTCAGTACCAACAATATTAAAATACTGAACATCTTTAACCAGAACACATAAAAATTCTTGCAACCCTTTACTAATATCATAAAATTATATCTTCAATGAAAAAGATTTGTGGAATGGAATAAAACAGAAGTAGTTAGAAAAAGATCTTAGTCTTAAAGAAGTGTTTTTTGTGTTATTAAATTGTTTTCAGTTTCCCATGAATAGGTAAAACTCTTAACCGGCTGCTTGTAGAAGAACTGCAGAGTGGTTCAAAATCTACTTAGTGTTGCCTCTATGTATTAAATATTTAATAAGAGTGAATTGATTCTGGGCCATATTTGTAAATAATATTGACTATTCCAAAGGACGTGATGTTTTAGATACCTTTCAGGAAGGCATTGTAAAAGATATCTCATTGTTTAACTTGCATTCCATTTCTTGTAGTTCCAGTTATAATTTAAATGCTGCTCTATACACAGTCAACAGCCAAACTAAGCCCAGAGTTATTGTCACTATTACCCAGTCTGTACAGTATGTGACCTATAACAATTTCCTGCAGATGTTTGATGCATTGAGAAATGCTTTACTCTACTCATAAACTTTAGTTTCTGGTATTAAATGGGCCATGGCTGGCTGGTGTCATGACAAAGTGTATGTTTCTAGGATAACCATCAAAGCAGGCAATAACTCATTAACCTATGTGAGGACAACGGCTAAGCTAGTCACAGCTGGATGCCACTGGCTGCCAGCCCACTCTACTTCTGAATGCTGTGCATAACAAAAACGTGGCTTGAATCACGTAAAAAGATACATTCCTCTTGAGCTGTACAGCAAATAAAAGATTTTCATTAAGTGGGCTTTGCAGATTTTAGGATTGTTTATTCTGTTATGCATAATCTTTCAGTATAGCAGCTGAACGTGTTTTTTGGTATTAAGATGTCATTGTAATTATTATATGCTGTTAGAGAACATTTGTTAATCTTTAATGCATTTGTACTGTATCCTCGGTATTGTTTTGCATTTTGCTGATGTGATTATGCTGCAGTTTTTTACAAATTATGTATGTGCATGTAAGAAAAAAATCAAATATATATATATGGTTCCCTATCAGAAACCTGAAACACTATAAGCCTGAAAATCAAAATCCTGAAAACTATAGACTGAAAGTTCAAAATCCTGAAAGACCAAAATCCTGAAACTCAAAATCCTGAAAACACAAAATGGACATACTGACGTCATTGTGGCTTTGCTATTGTTAGCCCTGTGGTGTTGGGTCATGCGTTGGGTTCAGGTAAGTGGTTGGTTTTATGTTAGGTTAGGGGCGGTTTAAGTGAGTTAGGGTTAGGGCGCAGGTTAGGCATGTATGCAATAGTGACAAATATTGGGGTTAGGGGGCGGTTTAAGTGAGTTAGGGTTAGGGCCTGGTCAGATGAGTGTGCGATAGTGACGGACCTTAGGGTTAGGGTTAGGGTCAGGGTCAGTTGGTAGATATTAGTGTCTTTATAGTGACATATTAGCATTATTTGTGTTTTCAGGATTTTGAGTTTCAGGATTTTGGTCTTTCAGGATTTTGAACTTTCAGTCTATAGTTTTCAGGATTTTGATTTTCAGGCTTATAGTGTTTCAGGCTTCTGATAGGGAACCATATATATATATATATATATATATATATATATATATATATATATATATATATATAAAGCCAGAAAAATAGTTTTCATGCAATTTACAAATACAGAGAAACTACAGATGTCAAAAATACATACACATTGGTGCATTCCAAATTAAAATGAAGTTTGGAACTAGACATACCTGAAGAATTCAGCTGGTATTATATTGCAGTTTTCACATATTCATATCTGCAATTCCATATGATGTCAGTGCCTCATAATGAGGATGCAGCTAAACCATATTAATTTTAACTTTATCCAACACTGACAATGGACACAAAAACAATTTCCCTACTGCAAAGACAAGTATAATAAACAAATCTAGAATGACATTTTGAATTGCTAAAATTATTGACTCTACCAAAAATGTATCTATGCATTCATTTATATTTTGATGCTTTTTTTGAGGAATTACTATAATTAAGCAGAATAAGGAGAAATAATAATCAAATATGAAAAAAAGAGTTCAGATACCTGCATGTTCGTGGTCAGCCACGCATTATTGTGACACGCGACAGTGAATACACTGTACACCACAGGTTACATGCCGTCGGGTTGGCATACTGTACATTGCACCTAGGGACAGTTGCTACTGCTATGTATTGCCAGCAACACACCCTTCCCTAGTATGGACTCCCATGTACCCACATTATGCTTGGCCATGCAGTACGCATAGCTGGGTGACACATTACACTCCACACATACCATACCTACACTACCCTCAGCATGCACCAAAACCTCCATGTGTCTGTGTGCTAGGCCTACACACCTCCTCTGTTTGCTGAGCATCGATGCTTAGCATCCCGCCTAGCCACACCCTAAACACACAACCATAGCAGCATGCATGGTACATACACACTACAGCCGGTATTACTGACATCCACTGACAGTGGTAGTTGATGGCATGGCACCTCAGCACGATGGACAGCCCACGTGCTCTATGCCAACACCGATCAGAGCGCACTTCTGCTACATTTACACACTGGTAGGGACCATGCTATTCCACACTGAGACATGGTGGTACTGGCCTTTTCACAGACGCCTACAGTGGTATTCTGTTCCATGCACACGTGCTGTATGGGCACATGTGCAGGCTGTTGCACGGTAGTTATGTTCAACTGTGTGTTGTGTGTCACTTGACAGTCATGGTTTGTCCTGCTGGTGCATGACATACTCCACAGCTAGCTACCTCACACATGACTGCCAGACATTGCAGTGTGGGCCCTCACGCAGTGTGGTGGTATGTCTCGCTGTTTGACTACATCCACATTCAATGCAGCATACCACGGTCATGCAGGCATTGACGACACAGATGTTGCTGTCATCGTGCCTGCCAATGGGGTACCTACCAACAATACACACTCTCACTCACTACAGGGTTCCAACTTGGCTGGACATTGCATTAACCCTGTGGACACGTACATAGTACTGCCATGCACATGTTATGTCGGGGAACACAGTCCCAATGTCACCTCAAACCGCCAGAAGTTGTTGTATCCCGCCAACCTGGCTGTTACATGTCTCTGCAGCAGCACACGTCAGTGACTGCTAGCCCATTCATGTACGTTGTGCACCCTGACCACCACACTACCACATCTATCACACTACACATGGATGGTACTGCATTGCACGTATGGGGCTGCATCTCTACACCCATGACTGGGCCATTCAGTATGGCACTGGGCCACATCTTGACATACATGCTTCACACACTCATTGACTACCTGCATGCCTTTCCTGGCACCTTGTTGGGCTTCTGTGCGCCACAGCACACCACATCCCATGCTGGCTACCTGTCATATTATTGCATGGGTGGTTGGGGTGGTACAGAGGGTATCACATCAGACATGATCCGCTCTTTGCCCTTCAGCACCATTCCACTTTTATGCTATTGCCAGTGTACACATCCAGCATCACATCGCACTTATGTATCGGGATGTTAAGCCATGTGCCTTCTGTACAGTTCACACAGTGGTGCAGGCATATCATGCTAACTACAACAAGTCAGGGACGGTGACATTGCAACGGTCCTCAGACATGTGGCCCTCATGCTCAGTATTTGCATACGTGACACTACCTGCTGTCACACAGTACTGTACATGCCTACATATACCACTTCTACATACCTGGCAGCATTCTAGCTCATCCTACTCATGTTGCTGACACCCATACAGATGTCAGTGTGGCAGATATATCATGTAGATATCATTGCATCAGTTACATCACACATAGTGCATACACATCACCTTTGCATACTGACAGTCATGCGGTGTGTATCACATGGATACTGTCCCTATACAGGCATATCACGTACATGGTTGATGTACACACATGGCCCACATGGTGCTGTGGTTGCCATATTACACCATGGCGTGGGTACACATGTGCAGGACCATGCATTTCTGGACCGTATGTCTAGCTGATACCTTGGGTGCCCTTGTACCAGTGCCATACACACATGTACACGCAGGCCGTGTTACAATAACACATGTGTGGTGTACCTTACACAATGGATACAACGTTACATGTCTCAGTATAGTCTCTACCCAGCTCAGACAGTTTACATATGCAAATGACAGTCATGTAACACATCTGTGCTCACCTGCATGCCACTAACACAGGGGTGTAATCTACTGTGCCATGGGCCATGTTCTCCGCAGTACTGATGCATGTAGTACTCCTACATGGCGTTTGCAGTGGGCAGGGTGGGAGGAGCAGTCCTGCATGTGTGCACACATGCCACATTGCTCAGCCCGGGCGTCTGTGTGACATCCACAGACTGGACACACACCATGTTGTGGGACATAGGTCCTGTGCACATCCCACAGGGGCACACTGTGTCACTAGTCATGTGATAGCTTCCTTGCTGGTAGGGTGACACAGACCCATGGTACCACCACAGCGGACGTATCGTATAGACATGACAGTTGACATCCAGTTCTGCCGCTCAGTGGACACTACCATGGGGGTCAGCACTGTGTACATTGCACATGTGTTTACACACGGCCCTGCTGGACATCATTGTGGCACACATTGCACCTGCTATGGAACGTTTGGACATGGTCACTTGCTGTTCCCACCATTTCGGGTACCTATTCTGCTACTACATTGTCCCATATGTGCAGGCCATACATATCTTGTATATGTACATAACATTAGGCTCTATCATGCATGCTATGCCTGTGATACTGTCTATGATTTGTGAACATATCCATCATGACAGCTTTGCATTACACATAATTGACATAGTCAGCCTACTGCGTGGGATACGTGCATCGCATGGCATTCCATATGACATCGATGGTATATGCCCATGCACATGTGTGCTGTGACACTATACATACATGTCCTATCCCCTGCTGTGGCACTTCATTGTTGGATATCCACTGCCAGCATCAGCGTGGGTGGTGGCATTGTTCTGTGTTTGCAAACCCTATGGCAGACCTGGGGTACGGTTACCACCTGTGCCACTTTGCAAGGGACAGTCCCTCCTTGGGCAGTTGTGTCCTGACAAAATATATTACAAATGGCAAATGTCCTGAGATTGTAGGACATCACTATATGCCATTCTTATGTAAGAGTTGCATCACATACTTATTTATGTATGTACATTCCTAAATGTTACAAGACACACAATAAGCAACTTAACTGCTAAGCAAGACTACACTTTTCTTTATGCAAAAGAGTAGAGTTCTAACCTTTGTACTGACCATGGGTATGTGTCCACCTGTAACATCTGATGTGTGTCCCGAAGATTTCCCACTTTGGCCATTTGAAAAGGTGGCAAGCCAAACCTGGGGTTATCCCGGGTGTACATGTTGTCCCACTGTTGTGCACACGTTGTCCACAGTCGCTGGTATGCCGCGCCGCTTTAGCATTACATATCCAACCTTCGCCTCTCTCTGCCTGATGGACAGGTATCTTTACCTACACACACCGTTCACATACTGTACAGATTCGTCATACGTATCACGGCGTTACACACCAGTACATGTCGTGGGTTCGGCATACCTTTCCGGCCTTTTGTTCTGAGTTCGCCTCTATTCCCTTTGTTTCTCCTTCTATTCGTTAGTCCGGTATGAACATACGGTTTGAATATCCAGGGAGTCTTCCTTATATTCGCCGTCACCTGAGGCATGTGTGTTAATCAGGCCAATAGCTGTTCCTCGTGTGTACTTATGCGCATATCGGGCGTGATCCCCTTCCTTTCATTCACATGGCGTCGGCACTAGCCCATGGTTCTTTCCTCGTGTGGCCGTTGGTTATTTGCAATACCTTCGTGAGGATGGTATGTATTATATCATGTTTGTGTGACTGCATCCGCTTATGTGTGGTGTCGGCAACATTTCGCTGTGGTGTTAGCCGTGGATTGTGTGTGTTGAGTATGGTATTGTGTTCGACATGTGGGTCCCGTGTCCTGGCGGCGCCTGTCGATGGCGCTGTGCATTCAGATGTGTTACATAGCTGTTATTTTCCTGTACATAGCGGATGCAAGGATGCATCAGCCGCTGCTAGTGTTTCCCAGGAGCTTGTTGTGGGTATGCCCCCGTCATTCACTGCCTGCATGTGTTTGCTACGGTTTTAGCTGTTACCCCTTTGATATGTGCAATGGGGTATATCTGCGGGTGTGGGTGACCGGCACGGGGTGTGAGTCTTGCATTTATACATACCAGATATGCTTGTGTGTGTGCTCCATCCCTGCTTGGGGAGCTGCGGGTTACCTGTCTGTTGTTCCGGGAATGTTTGTTTGGTTGATGTCGCCTGCTGTCGGTATCGCTTCTGCATGTGTGCTTCCTGCACGCATTCCTCCTTCACATCGGTTATATATCCGCGGATGTTCGCCCGTGCCTACTATCCATTGGCATTTTGTCACTGATAGTTACGTGAATGTGGTCCTATACTTGGGCGGCCTGTATGCTACCGTAGCCTCCCATTCGTGGTGCCGCTTGCTTACACCGCGGTATTTACGGACCGTAAGTGTTCACGATCGGTGCCGGATAGCACATTCGTATTTTCGCACATGCCTGATGCTGTGTAACGCTGCCGACGGACCGTGTGGAGTCTACCTTATGGCCGCCATGCCTACGCTCATGGTTTGTACATGCGTCCTTTGCATCTCCTGTTGGCTATGGCCCTGTGGTACACTTTGGGACATTTCCGCTTTGCATCGCTTTACGCCGCCAATGCATAGCCACTGAGGAGATGTCAGTACTACTTTGTGGGTACTGCTGTACATACGCCTATGGTTCCTGTACTGTATGCCTACGCCTGTTATTACACTCCGCCTGTGACATGTCATCTACATACACAGTTTACACTGGCACACATTACACACACAGAGGGAAACACACCACAACCTCACCTCACACACACACACATATTGCCGCCATGGCTGTCAACCTTCTATTTCCAGAGTGAGGAACACACACAGTAGTAATGTGAAACAAATGGGCATAATGTGGAACACATAGTAATGGCATAGTGACAACTTCAGCTAAGTAGGTCATAGGTTGATTATAATATGCTGATTTACTTACAGTGAAGAACCTTTACTGACTTACTATGAGTACATTCTATTTACCAGGATGTCATTTATATACATTCCTAACAATGGATGTTTGACAGACATTTTCAATGTGGAACTTGGAGGAACTAAGCAGGAACATGAACTGTTTTACACCCCAAATGAGGTATCGCTCCTCATAATGTCGTACACTTCACTGGTATGCTTTCCGCTTCGCACGACGGTTGAACACAATACCTACGTTATCGCACGCCGTGGCGGCGTGTATCTCCGACTCATATCCTATGGATATGACACGACATATCTAGGGTTGCCACCTTTTCAAATACCCAAAGTGGGACATTTTTTGTAGAAACGTCAGATTTTGCATGCAAACACATACCCATGGCCAGTACAAAGGACAGCAATTCACTTTTTTGACAGAATACAAACCTGTAGCATTACAGTTGCTTATTCTGTTTATTATCATATTTAGATGTTTCTTCTACAAAATAACTGTTTTATGCAACTAATAAAGAAATTATGGGAAATAGTTTTGTCCTACAATCTCAGGACATTTGCCATTTTGTCAATGTTTTTGCAGGACACAACTGCCCAAAGGGGGACTGTCCCTCACAACGGGGGGCAGGTGGTAACCCTACACAGATCCCGCTACTGTACCGTGGACTGGTGACCATCCCGACACGCTGATATGTATTGATGCAGGTTAACATTTCCATGGCTGGCGTTACCTGCCCTGCCCACCCTCCAGGATGATCGGGTTGTCGGTCACTATGTTTACTATGTGGTGATTTCGCGTCTTACTTATCTGTGAACTTGCATCCCTGGGTTCCATATTACCCTGTTGTACTTTATATCTGTGTATGCGTACATATATTTCTACATGTGTACTGATATGTATTTCCGTATCTGTGTATGCACATGAGTACATATGTGGCCGACTTGCGGCGATAGTGGCAGCATACGGCTACGCCGTGTGCTGTAGAACCGGCGTGCGTTGAGGTGTTGGCATTCCATGCTCTGCTGGCTATTGGGTGTGCAGTGTTTGGCGGTGCCTTTGTTGGAGTCACACATACGTCCGCACATACGGTACACATTACGGCGGACATGTTTGTGTGGCGTCCATTTTACTGTGTGTGCAGGTCAGGAGGTGTCAGTCCATGGGGCCTACACTGTCAACGTATGTGCTATGCGTTCCCTCTTTGCCAGGGCGTAGGCATATTGGGTACGCCTCTGTCTACCTACTGGGGCTGGCTCAGTGTGTCCATGGTGCTGAACGCCCTGTGCCTGTGCTTGCCCTGGCAGTTGTGGCGGGCTTGGTGGCCCTCCGGCATTATGTCCCTGCAGCAGCTGTTTCCGCAGAATCATATTGTGTAGCATACAACATACTATGAATATGTGGGCACTTGTGCCTGGAGAGTACTGCAAGGCTCCACCGGATGTATCCAAGCACCGGAACCGTGGATTTCAACATCCCAACACACGCTCTATGATTATTCTCGCCAGCGGTGCCTCATTATGGCGTTCTTGCATGTGTGTGTGTGCATTTCTGATGGGTGTCATCAACCACAGCTCCAGTGCGTAGCCAGCATCCCCCACAAGGTGACCTTGTGTGATGTCCCTCTGGCTAATACCTGATACAGCTGTGAGGCATGCCAGATATGGGAGTCGTGGTAGCTTCCAGGGCTGCCAGCACACACATCCATAATAATGCCCTGCGATTGCACATGACCTGGCAATTGATGGAGGGTATCCCTTGCGGTTTATGTAGCGCCTACCCTGCTCCCGGTGGTGACTTAATTTCTATGTGCGTACAGTCTATCGCACCCAGGACCTCCGGTATTGTGCCACACGGTGGAAGCGGCGATATTGCTAGCCAACTCCTCCTGAGATGTGGGGAAATTTATGTGCTCATGGGCATGTGGTAACATGGCATCCAGGAACTGGTGTAGTACCCTGGATGCTGATGCCTGTGAGATGCCCATTATGTCCCCGGTTGGCCTTTGAAAGGTACCTGTAGCCAGTATTCGCAAGCTCACACATACCTTTGTGTCCACTGGGATGGGCTCCCTCTGTTGTCTCTTGTTCTCAGGTGCGGCCGGCACAGCTCCACTATTTGCTGTAACGTGTCCCTGTCCACCCTGTAGCGCTCTAATATCTCCAGGTCTCGCAGCCCCTGGTAGGTCACCCTTGGTCTGAACACTCTCCTTCTCCTGTGAGGCCTACGGTAGTTGTCGGCACCACCTCCGCAACTCCGTCTGTCTCTGCCACATACCTATGCATCACGTCGCGGCGGCACCCTGCATATACATATTAAAAGTTAGCCGTCTGTTTACACCCTACGGTGCGGCGTTTGGGAAATCGCCCTGTGTGTTGTGTGCATTCACATTTAATACTGTTGTGCTGTATACCCGGTGATGTCATTGCGTGTGTCTGTGCGGCCGTATCCACGGATTATTTCCATGGTTTTACGCAACTGCAACGGTACTGCCTGTAGTGTTACATTACAGTTGCCTGCATTGCCTTCGCCTGGCATCTTACATTACTGCATCCTGCAGGCACATGGCATATGATGCATTTTATCTGCAGCCGCAGTTATGCTACCTCTGTACTTGGCTGTGCTATTTCGGTTCTTTGCTCTTTGCATTTCTACTACATCCCCTACTATCTTTGCACTCATATGCCTCCCCTTTCCCGTTATGCAGGAGTCTGCATGCAGAGTTATCAGCTGCCGGCGTTTGCCCTTCCTGCATTGATTGGTGTTAATTGCTCATTACGGATCCATTTACACTGCTTCCGCATTTCCTCGTATTCTCTGCATTACCTTCCTATATCCGTGGTTGTTGACGGTGAGGCCGTCACATGACTGGTTTAGGAACGAGTCATCCTCGTGCACATGCATTTGCACGCGCATTCTGTACTCTCAGCGCATCTATTTCCTAACACGCCAGTCCTGATGCTGTGATGTGCATTGTACAGCCCAGATTTGCTGACCTCCAATATCCTTCCTCCTACAGTGGCACACCCCTCTGTGGTTGACATGTATCTCGTGTAGGCCACTCCTCGGTGTAGTACCGCTACGCCGCTTGCTCCATCCTTACGCCGGCGCCGTTTTGCGATTCACTATTATCTGCCTCATTTGCATGGAATTGACTACTAATACATGGTTACGGCGCCGGACACCGCCACCACTCCTTGACAACCATTGCGCTGGGGTTGCAGCTTTACATACATACTATGGTGTGTGGTGGCTGTGCAGCTGATTTGTGTTCTACTGCTCTTTTAGGACATTGTCATATTATTTCATTGCTTTGCAACTTCTGTGCACATATCCTGGGTCTGCTGTTCTTTCTACATACGTGCCATTTATGTCATTTTTTACATTTTGTGCATATTTTCTTTGGACATTCTCGGTGCCTTTCCACATTGGCATATTGCACCTATATGATACCTGACTTTGACAGCCTTCCGTTACTCCTCCGGTATGTTTGGGTAAATGTAAACCGTTTTTTTGGTTTACATTGCCGTGCCCTTACGCTACGCCTGCGCCACTTTGTGGATCGCTATTTGCCCTCATTTGCATGGTGCAATACCGCACACAGTGTGTTTTGCATACCTACTCCGGGGGCGGGGACGGTCCGGCGCACGCCGGTAGTGCACGTGGAATTCATTCATACCTGAATCGCTAAGCAGCCATATTTGGCGTTATAACGCCGACGCTATGCTGGCGCCTGGCGCAAGGTTCATGAATCCCGGGGAATGTTTTTTTTTTTCAGCTGTGATCCATCCTTTGAATCCTTATGGTTAGATTATGGCACTCATGTTTACCTCTTGCTTTCTGCAGTGGAATGATAGAATCTGCAGTTGGATAAAAATTCTGTTACTGTTGTACTGATGGGGGACCTGTATATGTCTAGTTTTCCCTGTTCTCCCATGTTCATTAATTGCCTGTTTAACAGAAAAAAATAAAGTAATACTGCTGAAATATCTGATTGCAATGGCAACAACGGTTTTGCTTCTTTTTACTTTTGCATTTGTTGACTAGGAAAGTCAGACTGAGCAATGCTTCAGTGGAGACACAGGGAGTAAAGCTTCACAAAATTGCAACACAGTTAATTTTAATACAGAAATCCCAAAAAATTCAAACTTACAGTAAGTTAATAATAAGACAGATAATAAAACATTGAGAACTAGCTATTAAAATATAATAGATTGACAAACATAATGATATTAATGTTAGAAGTAAATACATTTTTGGTGATCTAAATAAAATTATAGCAGGTTTAAAGTTACTTGAGAAGAAGGAATATATATATATATATATATATATATATATATATATATATATAAGGGACAGACGTAGAAGGAAGGAAAAATAGAAGAGAAATAAAATAAATAGAGATGAAGGAAAAGGGAGTTGATAGGATCTAACTCGTCATTGTAATTTATGAATAAGCAGCCTAAAGCCAAACATCTTATTGAGCATGCTAATAAGTCAGAGCTTTTAGATTACCAAGACATAAAACATGAGCATAACAAGAGTCATCTTATTTTAGTTTAGATGTAAATGCTTTTAATCTGTCTTTTTGTTTCACAGGAAGTGGTATGGTGTTCAAGAGTGTGGGGAACATAATTAAATGTAACTAGAAGAAGTTTTTGACTGGAATATATCCAGCTGACAAACATTACTGATGGGCATACTTTTACAGAGGGTCAATTTTTAATGTTCTAGATGAGATTATGAGCTTTGAGTATGAGTGTATGTTAGGTAGTGAGGTTATTCAATACATTGTAATATTTATAGGACAATAAAGTGGCGAGCTGTGTAAGAGGCTTGCAGTGAAGTTTGTTACTTTATTGCAGCACGCTTCTAACTTCATTTGTTGCATACTTTGCAGACTTGTGAATATTGACGATGCATATAGGAGTGTGGGAAGAAAGCAGGAGGGGGATAATGGCTGTATATGTGAGATAGAGCCTCTATGATATAACAATTTCTTTGATGACCTGTAATATATATTTGTCAAATTTCAGATTTTCATCAATGGTGACTAATTTGGTGTAAGTAATCAGTGCAATGGTGCTCTTGTTGAGTGATGTAATGTTAAAGATGAGTTTTGGGCAAATAATTAGTTTGGCATAAATAGCATTAGTTCATTTTTCCTTGGGTTTAAGACTAGATTGTAGTTGCCCAGCCAGGATATAAAAGAGGAAAAAGATACGCAAGTGATTTCTTGGAGTTTAGAAACATTTGGAGTAGAGCAGGTAAGGGTAAAGTCATCAGTATACTGCACTATTGTAGTGTGTTTGTCTTGAGTGTGGTGTTTAGTTATAAATATACTAAATAGTAGGGGGCCAGGAAAAGATCCCTGGGGACACCTAAAGGGACTGGTTGAAACTGAAAAATTGTGTTACCATTTTACAGCCTGTTGTTTGTTAGAGGGACAGCTATGGGATGCAGACCTCTCAGCTGCCCTAGTGGAGGATCATTCCTATTTCCAGGCCTGATTTATTCCTGCACATATTGTCCCTGTTTTTGGTGGTATGTCCCTATTTTCTGGCTTGATTTATACCTTTACAAAATTTTATGAATCCATCTCATCATCTAGTACATAGAAAACACACTCCATATTAGTGGCAACAATAATTTAAAGAAATAGTGGTGCTGCGGTAGCGTTGTCGCCTAACAGCAAGACGTTATCCCATTCGATTCTCAGCTAGAGCATCTTCTGTGTGGAGGCATGCATGAGTGGGCATGCCTTCTTTGAAGGTTGTGCATCAGGGCTGGTAACTCGTCACGTAAAAATACACTACCAAACATTAGCGGACCAGAGTTCCGCTGAGGTGACCCCTAACCAGGATAAGTCGAAAGACACAACAACAACAAGTGCACACATCTTACATTTCTTTTTCTGAAGCAGAAATAAATTGTCTTATGTGGCTGAATTTTGCAATATGTTTCTTTGAAGTCTATACATTTTATACTGTTGCCTTGATAATGTGCATATATTTTTCCTTTATTTTTGTTGCTCTCTGTTTTTAAAACATGTTTCAGAGTAGTATCTTACATTCCTGCTGTAAGAGTGAAAAGTTATATGCTATTTGCTATTCAAATGTTATGCTAATTAGTTGTCTAGATTTTTAGCTTGAGGTACATACTTTTCAATGGTCTTTGTTCCTATTTTCATTGTCTGGAGATTGAGAAGTTTGATGGAATCAAAACAGTAATGGCTGGGAGATGGAGGATGCCAGCTCAAGTTGCTAGTTTTGGATAAGAGACAGTGCCAGATGGTTTAGATATGTCAGTAAAGACAGAACTGACTAGCTGTCTTGTATTTCTGTTAAGATTAATACTGTTAGAGAAATTTAGTAGGGCAGCTGTTGTACTGTGATTTGGACAAAAGCCATGTTGAGTTGGGACAGATGATTATTGTCAGTAAGATGCTTGTGGACCTGTGTATGAATACATTTCTTTAATATTTTTGATAAGGATGGCAATACTGCAGTGGGTCTGCTATTTCAGACATTAGTGGAGTTTACCGGTTCATGTAGGGTTATAGCAAATAATTCTTACAGAGGGCTGGGGCTTGGTTTTCTTTGTTAGAGACAAGGAAGGCCAACGAATATACTGCCATCTTACTATACTTACATGGTAGATTATCTACAAATAGAGTTGTTAGTCTTAGACTGTGGAATTATCTTTAATTTACTGAGGTAGGGACAGATTGGAAGGAGAATGTTGTTAACTTGTTACTTAGCTGTATAGAACATAAGGTGAGGGGGGAGTTGTTAACTTTGACTAAGAAAATAACTGTGTCAATGAAATGGGTGTTAAGATGAGTGGCAATGCTATCAGTATAATTAGTACTCATACTGTGGGTGGGCTGGTTTGGATAATGTATAAAATATGCTTTAATGAGATCAACAACAGTTTTGGCTTATGTTGGTGGTTTTGCTGAAGTTCACCATAGTAGGATACTTTTGCCCATCTTAACAACATTTGGCATGGTTTCTGTGTTGTCTGAAATTGTGCAAATTTGGGGTTTTATTTTGATACCATGTTTTGATACCATGTTTTTCCAAGCTTTATCCTTCAAGTTGTTTGCTTTCTCTTGTTAGCCAAGCAGCTGGGTTATATTTTACATTTTTGTTCTTAAGTGGAGCTTGGTCATTCACTATAGTTAGGAAATTCTATTGAATTCAGAGACTTTCACCTGCAGTTAGGGTCTTTACTATATTCCAACTGCAAGTTGGTGATTAAAGTTTCTGTCTGGAATGTGGAAAGACTGCGTACTTGTTTGTATTGTGGTTGTCTATAAGTACAGCTTTGCTGTCTTATTGAGAATATAGGAAGATGCAGCTGGCAGGCAAGAACTGGTGGTTATTTTATTTGATGATGTAGAGTTAATCCAGTGTATTGCAGAGTTTCTTCTACTGTTTTTGTTACTCCTGGTTACAGTAGTGATAAGTTGAGTGAATTTATAGACATTTACAAAGTACGATGGTGTGCCAGAATTTTCTTGTTTCTTACCAATGCTGAGGTATGAAAATATGATTGTTTCTTGGGATATATTATGAATTATGGGTGGCGCAGTGGTGCAGCGGTTAATGCTGTCGCCTCACAGCAAGAGGTTCTCTGGTTTGATTCTCGGCTGGGGTGCCTTCTTTGTGGAGTTTGTATGTTCTCCCTGCATTCGTGTGGGTTTCCTCCAGGTACTCCAGTTTCCTCCCACATTCTGAAGACATGCTTCTGGAGCATTTCTCCCCGGGCCTCCGCTGAAAACAGGCTCTGTGGAACCTAGTCGGACTTTCCTGGTCAACAAATGTTAAATAAATAAAAAAATAAAATAAAATAAAAAAAAAATTATCCAGCAGAGGATCTTTTCAGAACCTGAGATTATATATAGGGCTGTAATGCATATGCTCTTTTTTGTTATTCATTATGAAGTGAAAGTATTTCTGCATTTTTAAACTGGGTTATGGTTTGGGGTAAGGAATAATTTCAAGAGTATTTATAAAGATGATAGCTTCCTCATAAAATGTTGATTACATACTACATGGCTTTCCACCTCCACATGAATGGTGAGGTGCAGCTTGAATTTATAAAATCTGATTATAATCATTGTTTGAGGTGGTCTTAATCTGCTGAATTCTGTACCTCACTAGTTGAGGTTGCAGTATAGTGTCCATACCTTAACATCTAAACTTAAGGTGTCATCTGTATTAATGTCCAATATCTCATTTGGTGGATAAGATGTATTTCTATAATGTGGTTTGTTTTTAAGTTGACTTACTAAGCTTTCTGAACAGACTGAAAATTGAAGGTGATTTGCAAGGAAAAGAAAAGTGTATAGCATGGACAACCAGTCTGAGTAAACATAGTCAAGTCTAGAATGTTGTAGAAAAGAGCTCCAGGATTACAAAGGCCTAATTGGGAAATTTACATTAATGACAGAATCTCCTGAAAAAATAACAACAAATGGCAACAAAACCATAGTATAAAAGAGCCCATACACTCAACAAAAAGTCATAGAATGACCTTCTCTAATCTGCATCTCCATGTGAAATTGGAGTTCAGCATACTCCACTGCTTATTTCCTACTCTGCATGTATACAGTGGCAAGCAAATAAATAAACTTATTTCCGTAGTCATCCACCTTACTCTTTTATAGTCTGCTAACCTCTGTCTTAAACACAAACAGACCTCATTCATTACCCTCCCACTATGCCTCATTCTGTCTCAGAGACAAAGTAAACAACAAAAGACATTTTCCCTGAAAAAAAAAATATTACTTAAAAAAGAAAATGTCACTTAACATTCAGATTCTGATACCTTCACCAAACAGAAACAATAAAACATTCTTCCATCATAGCATAATAGTTACTGTGGTTGAAACTAGCAACAAAATGATTAATGTGTAACAGTAGTCAATATGAAAGCCATCACCAACACAGCCTGAAATCCACATGCACCACGTTTGTTGGAAGCTGCTGTTAGCTAAGAGGCTCTGGAAACTTCCTTCTTCTGATTGGTCCTAAAAACAGAGGGAACATGTAGGATGGTGGAGGTAGTATGAAGAAAAGATGTTTGATTTTGTTTCATCTTAAAAGGAAAAGGTGCTATTAATGAATTATCAGTGAAATAATGCACATATATACAGATGTGAAATAAACAGCTGGTGGATGTTCTTCTGTAGAAAGTCATGAAGCTGTGGTTCTTTGTTTAGTAATATCAACTGAAGTAACCAAAGTTTGATTTAGTTTATGAGACAGGAGCTATACTGCAGTCAAAAGCAGCTAGACAGCCTACTGGCATTCTTTTTTTTTTCAAAAACATTTTTATTTTGTTTTTATTATAAACATACTCAAATGTACATATAACAAATACAATAAAACAATAACAAAACTATTTACAATATTTACATTCATCCATGATAAACAATCGTTTTTATCCATGAGAAGTTATCAGTATTTGTTCAAAAGGTTTTTCAATTTTTGCCATGCTGTTTTTTATGAATAATGTTATGAGTTCTATAACAAATGGTTTGCAGTTCTTTTAACAAACAACTTTTCCTAAATTAATAAAATCTTTAAAAATTAAATCTTGTTTACTTTTCCAGTTCAAAGTAATATCTTTTCTGGCAATTGCAAGAATTGACCAGAGTAACTGAATCTGAGATTTAGGTATTACATTAGGTATAGGAACATTGAATAGGATTGGTGAGTTAGAAATATGATAGTTATCAAACCATAAAGCCTTTCCAAAATATCTGAAGTCTTTCTAGTATTGAACAACATTTCTACATTCAATAATAAGAATATAAGAAATAGAAATTGCTTAATGTTGAAATTACAATCAATTATATTTTTAAAGTTATTAAATATTTGATTAATGCCATAAGAAAAATGATCAAGCTTCTTATTAAATAAACAAAATTCATGTAAATACCAATAAACTCTACTTATTCCATATTGTTCCTAAATTGATTTTCTATAGTTCTGACATTTATAGTTATATGAATCTCATGTATTGTTTTCCAGCCAGATATAGAAGTAGGTGTAATCCAATATAATATTACATTAATTATAACTGATTTGGAATAAAGATCTAAGCTAGGGAATGCTATCCCATTACTGTTACAAGCTCTATGCTGATATTCTTTTGACGAACGTGATTACTGCGTGTTTGATTGGGTCTGGGTGAAGCAAGAGGCCAGTCAGAACTCAGACGTTACTGTTTAAGAAAGATGCAGGATGGCAGAATGTTTTGTTGTTGCAATGCTTGCTAAATTGAAGGAAATTACTTCTGCACATGTGGTACCACTGAAAAGACATAATGCTCTATATATACATTTTAGAAGCTCTCCAGATGTTCTTTCTAACAGAGAACATATGGGGACTAAGTCAAGCAAAAGCAGAATGGACTTTAAATCAACGTATGTTAGAACATGTATTCATATTAGTTGTTGAGAAGTACTTGACATCATTTTTTGGGGAGGGTGTAGAAATATGCACAGCAGAAGCTGTTGGATTTCTGGAACAGTTGTTTCTGTTATTCTCCTGACACTCATCAGGCTACTAAGCACATTTGTTTGATGCTTAGATTTATATTAGTCTCAGAAGAGAAATTTTTGAGAATTGCTTGCAAATGAAGTGCGAACTTCAGGGAGACCTCTATAAAATATGTGTTGAAGATGGCTTGTGGACTGCAGCCAGGGACAGTGATAGTTGATGGCCTGTAAAAAATTGTTTAATTTTGTTTATCTGCAGGGACAGTGGAAGATATTTATGTCACTAAGTTCTTTATCCTTGACATGACACTTCTGTGAATTTGCCCCTTTCCTTGATTGCTGTAGACTTCAGCATGTTTAGTTTTAGAAATGAGGTACAGGAAACTTAGGCCTCCTACCCCCCCCCCCCCCCCACACACACACACACATACATATACACTTCAATCATGGCAGACTTTTTTAATTTTTTTGTTACACAAAACCCACCAATCCAACAGCATTCAATGATAACTATTGCATATATGTACAGAACACATTATTTTCTACCCTTGTATACCTTATATTTATCAATGTGTGTGTGTGTGTGTGTGTGTGTGTGTGTGTGTGTGTGTGTGTGTGTGTGTGTGTGTGTGTGTGTGTGTGTGTGTGGGTATGTTTGTGAAGGGTGGGGTAAGTGCTTACTAGTGCTCATTGCATCCAAGTGTCTTAAGTGTCTTTTATATCTTGTTGTTAAATAAGTCATTATTATAATACCTATTATTTGAGAGAACAGTGAACATTTTGTAAGAAAAGTGAAAATGTTATTTTGTGAGATTTTTACTCCTGTCTATCAAGATCATGCCATTCATTCCGTTTCACAGTGACAGTGGAAGAAAAGGGACCATCACTTAGATAACCATTAGGGCAGTGCACATTTTCTCAGTTTTTCACTTTTTCCCAAGTACACATATTTGGTTAGGTACTGGGAAAAGGTGTGCAATGGGCTGTCAGTAAAGACATCCCTTCAAGCAATGGGCTGTCAGTAAAGACATCCCTTCAAGCTGCCCTACCACCCATGGAAAATCGGACCACCCAATGTGCCCCCAACTTTTCACAAACCCCTTCTACCCCCTGGAAGGGATGATCATGCCAGACAGCTTTAGTCATTGCCCCATCTATCTTAAGGACCACAAAGTAATTCTCAATCATCTAGGTTTCAATAAGGTCTGCATCCCACTGCTCCATAGGCACAGGCTGAAGATGAAGATTTCTGTAAGATGTATCTTTTCTGGATGCAAACTGTGGCCACAAAACAAGATATTTTTACTGCTGCTGACCAGCTGTTGTGACTATTGTTTGGGCTGTGCATTATATTGCTAATGTGTCTGATTCTGTGTTGTTTTAACTAAGTTTGATAGTTTAGAACAATATAAAGATGGAGAAATAAATAATGTATGGTCTGCAAAAGATGATGTGTAAGTTGCTAAGCAGTTTTACAGCATAGCTGACAGAACTCCAGCATTCTTAAATGCTATGGCCCGTCCATCATGCATGTGACAGTATTAATACACCCATTCTTCTTCTTCGGGTCATAGGATAAATACAGTATGGGATAAGAGCAAATTCCTGCTTGCTGAGGCTGGAAGATTGTGTGGGGGAGACAGTAGGATAGACTTCTGCTCTTGCAGAGGTTTTGGGTTTTTTTTCTTCTGCCTTCATGGATAAAATGAGTTATTCCACTCAGTACGGCTTCAGTTCTGTGTTTCTTTAGGGGAAAGGAAAGGAATGATACAATTTATATTTAACTTTCACAGACTACAGATAAAAGATTCAGTTTTATTTGTTTTCTTGTTGCCAGTATTTTATCAAAAGCCTTATAATATTTGGATGGGTAATACTAATTATACCATGACCCTCCATTAATATTCCAAAACGTGCACGCTGATTGGCCAGCGTGCACGTTGTAAATTGACTTATACTAATGGAAAAGGTCCGTCGCCCGGACTTTTTCCATTAGTATAAGTCTCTTTAAACATTTTCTCCCTATGTTAAAAGAGTTTAACATAGCGACACAGGTTTAAAAAAAGCAACAGAGATCTCCGTTGCTTTTTTTAAAGCTGTCTCGCTATGTTAAATTCCTTTAACATAGCGACACAGTGTGTAAAAGCAGCGGAGATCTTGCTTTCTCCGTTGCTTTTTAAACCTGTCTCGCTATGTTAAATCGGTTTAACATAGCGACACAGCTTTAAAATAAGCAACCGGCATCTCCGTTCCTTATTTTAAAG